>NC_060276.1:73941092-74140385 GCF_021613505.1 Equus quagga
CGGGCAACGGCAGCTAGGAGATCTCCGTGCCCTCCGTGTCTCTCTCTGGGACCCTCCGGGCGCCCCGAGCACCAGGCTGGATCCCCCCGCCAATGGCGGGGAGAGACTCTCCCCGCGGGCTCAGGTGTGCAACTCCAAAGTTTCCCTCTGCGTTTAGGAGTAATTGCAGGGGGTTTAGGTAGGGTTCTGGTCACCTGTTTCCACCGTCGCTCCTCTGTTGTGTTCTCGCTCCTGCCCTAGACGTGCGTGGATCCTCTGGGGGCGTCCGTTGGAAGAAAGCCGCTTGCGGGTACCAGGCTGCCCGTCGGGGTCGGAGAGCCCTCACCTATTTCCACATCCTCCCGGAGGAAAGTCCATCCGCCTTCCGATGTGTAGTCGCGTGGGTGTCTCAGACGTCCTGAGATGCTGTCTGGATATCCTTTGTCAAGCGATAAGTGTCCAAATAATTGTAGACTCGAAGGGCGAGAGACAAAGAGGACTACTCACGGCGCCATCTTGGCTCTTCTCCCCCTGGGTCATACTTTTCTGCTTCTTTGTATGCTTCATAATTTTTTGTGGGTAACTGAACATTTTAAATAATATATTGTACCAACTTGGGATACTGGTCCCTTCCCCAAGTACTTGTTATTGTTATTTCCTTGTTTATTTGTATATTGACTGGGTAGATTATTTTACTGAAGTCTATTCCCCTACTCCCAGTGTTAAGACTCTGATATCATTCTTCAGGAAGGCACAGCTTTTGGTACATCCATAGTCACCCTGGGATGACAAGAGTAGTAGCAGAATTCTCTTCTCCTCTTTCCCCAGTCACACTCAGCTGTTGGACTCCACTAATTGCTGGCTCATTGTCCTATTATTTTCAACAGGGTCCTGGGGCATAAGTTGCTTTACAAAGTAATCAAATCAAATTGTAGCTCCTTTGATGGAATAGTTTCTGAGGTCAGTGTTTGATATTTTTTCTCACCCTAGCAGGCCTCCTCTTATCTGTCTTTCTGCCTGGTTCCCTCCTGTGGGCTTGCCAGCCTACAGTCTAGGTTGTATTTTCATTAGATCTACAAATGTCTTCCCAATTGTCTTTCACCAATTTCCACTGTTCTTGAGTGCACTCTCAGGTTTAAACTTCTCCTTACTTTGTTGCAAACAAAGTCAGTTCCTTTGGGAAACTATTGGGAACTATCTGTTTTATGGCAAAATCTCTGTTCCAGAGCTCTGGATCTGGGGTACATAGAATGACAAACTTCTTTCTGAAAGACATTCTCACTCTAGAACCTGAGTTCTTGGTGTGTGTGTGGGGGTGCAGTAACCTGAGGTCCTTTTGGTTTGCCTCGCCTGGTGTGGAACCACTGCCTTATAAGCTGGGGAAGGGCTATCAAGCCCCAATATTCTCAGTGCACCATGTCCAAGGTAAAGCCACTGTTTCATGAGTATGCGTTGGGTAGAAGAAGGTGTCACTGGCTAATTACCCTGAGGAAATCAAGGAAGGTTTCAGAAACATTTAACTGTTTTTCCAAATTGTTTTCTTTTGTTATGTTAAGAGATGCAATCACCAACTACTCTGAACCAGACTGAACCCCATTGCAAGAGATTAACTGAGAGATGCCAAATGAGCCTACACAAGTGAATACCCACCTCTCCCTTTTGAATAGTCATTCCCTACCTCAAATAAAAGGCACCTGTTTTCCTGTGCTTGAGGAGAGCCATGACTTTGAAGTGATTCCACATAGTCTCCTACTTGCTGCAAATATACCCTACTTTGTGTGACAAGTGCTTTTGGTGGAGAGTCTGATTTTAACTCACCAGGAGGCCAACACACTTTGGTTCAGTAACAAAAATTGGTGACCCAGATGGAACATACCCCTTCTTGGTGCTTGTGCCACTGACTTGACATTGCTGCCCCATCAGGAGACCCAGCAGCTACCCTGAAAGTTATTTTAAAGTTATCTCACAAAGTATGTTTAAGTCTGGCTCTGTCTTTTGGAGGCTTGAGGCCCCTCTGGAATAATTAAGGGATTGCGCAACCTGGTCATTAGAGAGGTCCAATGCTTTGGATCTGGCAAAACAGGAGTGATCTGGCCCTTGGCTAGTCATGAATGGGGTTTGAGTAGCCTCTAAAGTTTGAGCCTCCTTTGGAGTGATGAAGTGGGGATTCAAGACTCCCCTGAAGTCACTGAGTCTATCTTTTAGGTGTTTGAGGCCCCCATGGGGTCTCTGAATCTGTCTTTTTGGGGTTCAAGTTGCTCCTGTAGTCACTGAGTCTGTCATATGTGGGCTTGAGTGCCCTCTGGAACTTCTGAATTTGTGTACTTTGTGTCTGTGTCTGTGACAAAAGGAGGGTCCCCTTAGGTGAGGTTAAACTCCCTCTGGAGGTGTTGACTCTATCTTTGCGGTTGGGTACACCTGACATTGATCACTGAGAGTGGGTTCAAGCCCCTCTTATGTTTATGTTGTGTCTGTGACAGGATGGGTTCCCTTAGGTGTGGTTAAATTCCCTTTGGAGATTTAGTTACTTGACTTGGATCTGATTTCAGGTTACTAGGGTGCTAAACCTTCTCTGGGTAAAATCTTGATAAGAAGCCCCTGGGAGGTTGGAAACAGACCATAATAAAAGACCCAAGAATGCAGGGGAGGCTCTCCCAAGTGCTTTACACCATTCTCCAGACTGTCTCTGGCCATGACACCCTTGGCTGGCAGGAATGGCAGTGGTGCAGAGGGGAAGGCATTCAGGATGTGGTGTGGGGCAGGCCGGTGCACTCTTCCTTATCACAACAGCAGTGGAGGGTCCCCAGCTATGGTAGCAACTGTAGCAGTGGGAGGGGCTGGGCAGGTGCCTGGGTGCAGGGGCTCTGTACTCAGCCAGCTTTGGCTCAGCCCAGGGGTCATGAACAGCAGCGATGGTGGTGGAAGAGGCTTGGTGCCCAGTTGCTTCACTGTGGGCTTGGCACTGAGACTAGGCTGGAGTCAGAATAGCTGTCAGTATTACTCTAGTACACACAGTCTTCTAAGCCAGGGATGGTGCTAGCCCTTTCATTTACAGTTGGAAAGCACACACTAGAGGATTGAGGGCTGACCCAGAGGAATTCATAAACCTGACAAAGGGCCTTTTAACTTTCCTCTACTACAAAAGTAAAGGAAAAGTCAGCCATTCTGTTAAAAGCCAGGAAACAAGCAGATGATGAATATGTCCCCAGGTCAGAAATTCACAGGCTTAGTGAACAGGTTGTGTCAGGGACTAACCCTGGGTAGAATCCCAATGACACTGATGATCAATAAAAGATAGGACATTTTTATGGTCTGCTTTTGAAAGCCATGCAAACAGTAATCCAGCCACCCATTAACTGGTCTAAATTAAGAGAGGTCCAACAAGTCCCTGAAGAAAACCCCTCCAAACTTTTTTTCAGAGGCTGTGGGACTGCTTCAGGCGATATGCAAGTTGGGACCCTGAGGCCCAGGGAAGAACAATGGCTCTTAATACCTATTACATATCTCGAAGTGTTCCAGACATCATGGGAAATTTTAAAAGTTGGCTATTGGTCCTGATACTAATTCTGCACAGCTAGTAGAGGCAGCTTTCAGGGTGTTCAACAACCAGGATGAAGCTGAGGAAAAGAAGGATAAAAAGATGCAGAGACAGGCGTATTTGCTTATAGTAGCCCTTCAGACTGTTCAAGATAACCCAAGGGAGAGGAAGAAGATGCCATGAGTGAGTGATCCTGGCCCCCATCCAGAGCCCAGAAGGCCACCAACAAAGTTGTGGGCTAGCCAATGTGCATACTGCTAACAGGAAGGACTTTGGTGGCAGGACTGTCCAAACTGTCCTCAGAGAGGGAAGGGATAGAACAGGTCTGAGTCATGCCAACATCCCTTGACTACAGATGAGATGTGATGGGCCCATGGGGGTCTTTAGTTGGCTCTAGACAACCAAAGCCTTGTCTCCCCCAAGGAACCCCAGGTGACCTTGACAGTAGGAGGAGAGCATGTTGAGTTCTTGCTCAATACCAGAGCCACATTTTTGGTGTTGAACACCCAAAAGGGAAACCTTTCCAATAAAAAGTGTGACATATAAGGGGTATCAGGAAATAGACCAAAAGGCTTCTGGAGCCCTTGACCTGGGAAATAGGATAAAAAATGCTGAAGCATTCTTTTCTGCATGTACCAGAATGCCCTGTTCTCCTTCTGGTGTGGGGGGCATACTGTCTAAGTTAGGGGCCTCAGTAAGCTAGGAGCAAGATAAAATATAGATCCACAGCCCTAAAAGTCGGGGAGTTGAGGACACAGCCCTATTGCAAGATACATCAGCACCTGAGAAGGAAGAGATTCCTCTAAATGTCTCAAGCAGAGTTAAATCAGAAGTATGGCCATGAGGACAGGTGGGATGAGCAGCCAGTGCCATGCCAGTAAAGGTAAAATTGAAGCAGATTGATCATTGGCCTTGGGTAAAACAATACCCCTTGAAGCCAGAATCCATAAGAGGAATCTTTCCTGTAATCAATAGGCTTTTAGATCAGGGATTGGTTAGCCCATGGAGATTCCCATAGGACACTTCCATTTTACCCATTAAAAGCCTGGAAACAGGAGAATATATATTTGTTCAAAACCTTAGGGCTGTCAATGCTGGACAGGGAGGGATTTAAAGGATACTTTTGGATCTTCATCCCCCACCACTCCCCAGGTGATGTCTAATCATTCTGTCCTGCCTTCAGCAGGAATCCTGTTAGGTCGGTGTGATATTGTGATTTATAATAATAAATATCTTCATTTCGTTTCTGGCACCGAGCTCACAAAACCCTTGTAATTTCTGATACAATAGGCATGGGGACATCTTTTGCTATAATAGTTACTTTTGCCCTCAGTTCCTGAAATAACTCCAAAGCAACAAAGGTGAAAAGGGAGTCTGTCTTTTGTTATTCATAACAATCCCCTTTCAACCACACTTGAATTTATGTTAATAAGGTGACTTTTGGAGAGCACTTAGGGTGGGGGCTGGTTGCCAGGGGAACCAATTATGTGATTACAGGGTTGGAACTTTCAGCCTATCTCCCTCCCCACACCTCCAGAGTGGGGAGAGGGGCTGAAGATTGAGCTCAATCACCAACATCCAATGATTTAATCAACCATGCCTATGTAATGAAGCCTCCATTAAAATCAAAAAGGATGAGGTTCAGAGAGCTTCTGGGTTGGTGAATGTGTGGAGATTTGGGGAGAGTGGCACGCCCAGAAAGAGCTTGGGAGCTCCACATCCCTTTCCCACATATCTTGTTCTATGCATCTCTTCCATCTGGCTGTTAAATAAGATGTTTTCCTGAGTTCTGTGAGCTGCTCTATCAAATTAATCAAACCCAAAGGAGGAGGTTGTAAGAACCTCTGGTCTGTGGCTGGTTGGTCTGAAGCACAAGTGACAACCTGGACTTGCAATTGGCATCTAAAATGGGAAGCTAAGGGTAATCTTGTGGGATTTGATGCTATCTCCAGTTAAATAGTGTTAGAATTGAGTTAAATATGTTGAACTTCTTAGCCAGTAAGGGATATAAAGTGTCTAAAGAGAAGGCACAAATATCTAAAGAGACTGTAAAGTATTTGGGGTGTAGCATTTCAAGAGGGCAACACAACTTTTCTCAAGAGAGAGAAATGGTAATATGTCAACTTGCTTCACCAAAAATTCATAGGAAGCTCTTGTACCAGCTTCCTTTAAAGCAGGCTTGGATCTCAAGGATCATGTAGTTAGGGGTAGAGGTAGAAGATGAGAAAGCAGGTCTAGATGCTCTGTCTTGTGCCCTTGGTAGCTGAACATAATGCCTGGTAAACAGCAATGAATAGATTGTGCATGCTTCAGAGTTTATGATCCACTTTTATGTATATTATCTCATGTGATCTTCAAAACAATCCTGGAAAAGGGCCTGAGCAGTATACTATTATTTTCACTTCATGGATGAGGAAACTGTACTTCAAATCTCCAACATGGAGGTGAAATAACTCACATGGTTATTTTTATCTATACTATCTCATGTGATCTTCATAATAATCCTGGAAGGGGGTATAGACAGTTTGCTATTATTTTTGCTTCACAAATGACAAAACTACAACTCAAATCTACTACATGAACATAAAAAGATTTACATAGTTGTCTGACTTAAATCTCCTGTTTTTTCCATTACACCAGGCTTCAAATGAGGTGCCCAAGTTGGAGCACAAACACTCAACCTTAAGATTAAGAGTCTCACAATACTAATAATGTCAACATTAATTCAGAGGCATAAACTGAACTAGAAAACTTGAGACTTGGGGCAAAATTTTTAAACCATATTTTCACCCTAGACCCTGACACTTTGGACCTGATTCTTGCCTCTTCTTTCCTTTCATCCTCCTCCCTGATTGATATTCAAGACCTTTCTGTGTCTCATTTGTTACATAATAGTAGAGTCAGTGAGGCAGTTGCAGCAGTGGGAGATTGATGTCAAGTCAGAAAACATGCTCTGAGCTTCTTGATGATCCCTACTTGAGCCACCTCACTGGTCCCTAAGCCCTTTATTTACCTGGAGAACCAAAATATTAAAATATACTATAGTCAGCAAAAAAATCTTGGGATTCAGTATATTTTCTTTGAAATGTCAGACAAAAAAACCGTGTGAATATAGTGTAAAGGAAGATGGCAGCTTGAAATTAATCAGTTAAATATATTTCTTACTTTTATCGCACCTTGCTATACAACCAAATAGTAACAGTTAGTTCGAGACATGCTTTAAAAGAAAAACTACAAATGGCTGTGTAAAAAATTAATCCAAGCTGTCACATACACATGGATTATTTTTTTCTCTAACTCAAGATTTGAAGTGCTTTGAATCATATAGATCCTGGTTAAAACTTTGACTATGCCACTTGCTAGTTGTGAGACCTGTAGCTTTATGCTCCTCATCTGCAAATGGAAATAAAAAACTTACATCAAAGTGTTCTTCTGAGAAGAAAATGAGATAGTGTATATGAAGGATCATTGACTAGAACACAATAGACACTCAGTAGATATTCTTTTTCTTCTTTTTCTTTTACAACCACAACAAGGAAATTAGTAACCATGAAGCTGTCAGAGAAAACTTCAGTCTATTTTGTGGTATTTATTCTATGTAGGGAAAGCTCAGAAAAGACAGACTAGACAGGCTTCAGGTACACATCTAGAGGCTATGAGGTGCTTTCAGGGAATTTCATCTTTGCCCTCTCCCTCTGTCTCACTACAGCCAATTGGTACTCCCAGAAAGTAGCTTATACACTCATCTGGACCCCTGATTTTTGCAAACATCATCCAGGGGACACCTCCTGATTGTTTGGCTCTCATGGCCAGTAGGCCTTATGGTTGAAGTCCCACAGGACTCTATATATTTGGATTCTTTGAAAAACACTGCCTGAGGGCCTGGCCTCCAATCAGCCTGAATCTATGTCCTGACTGAGATCCTCTGCTTTCAGACACTGACTGGTCTTGGAATACCCTCAAGAGCTGCTTGTGAAGCTATTAAAAATAAAATAAGGGCCAGCCCTGTGGCCAAGTGGTTAAGTTTGTGCACTCTGCTTTGGTGGCCCATGGTTTTGCTGGTTTGGATCCTGGGCATGGACATGGCACTGCTCATCAGGCCATGCTGAGGTGGTGTCCCACATGCCACAACCAGAGGCACCCACAACTAGAATATAAAACTATGTACTGGGGGGATTTGGGAAGAAGAAGAACAAAAAAAAGAAGATTGGCAATAGATGTTAGCTCAGGTGCGAATCTTTAAAAAACAATAAAAAGCAAGTTAGTATCACTTGCAATGAGACATCATTTAAAAAAATAAAATAAAATAGGCTACTTGGACAATCACAAAGGCTTGAGAGATCGCCAAGGGCTAGGGCAGGGATAAATAATAAGGTTCATCTCTTACAACAAGCTCCACCTTTCAAGACTGGGAGAAGTGGCTGTTTCATCTAATGCATAGAAACCAACACAGAGAATCAAGCAAAATGAAGAAACAAAGGAATATATTCAAAATGAATGAACAAGATAAAACCTCAGAAAAAACCTTAATGAAATGGAAATAAGTAATTTATCCAATAAAGTGTTTGAAGTAATGGTTATAAAGATGCTCACCAAACTCAAGAGAAGAATAGATGAACATAGTGAGAACTTCAACAAAAATATAGAAAATATAAGAAAATACCAAACAGAAGTCACAGAGCTGAAGAATACAGTAACTTAACTGAAAAAATACACTAGAGGGGTTCAATATCAAACTAGATGAAGCAGAAGAAAGGATGAGTGAACTCAAAGACAAGGCAGAGGAACACACCCAATCAGAGCAGCAAAAAAATAAATAAAAGGAAAAGAAAAAAGTGAAGATAGCTTAATGGACTTATGGGACAACATCAAACAAACTAAAAGTTTCATTATAGGAGTCCCAGAATGAGAAGAGAGAAAGGGACAGGAAATTTACTTGAATAAATATTGGCTGAAAACTTCCCTAACCTAGGGAAGAAAACAGATATACAGATCCAGGAAGACCAGAGAATTACAAATAAGATGAACCAAAAAAGACCCAAATTATAACACATTATAACTAAAATCTCAAAAGTTAAAGACAAAGAGAAAATCTTAAAAGTAGCAAGAGAAAGACAACTTGTTACATAGAGGGAAACCCCCATAAGACCATTAGCAGATTTTTCAGCAGAAAATTGCAGACCAGAAGGTAATGGCACAATATACTTTGAAGTGTTGAAAGAAAAAAATCTTCAAATGAAGAATACTCTACCCCAAAAAGTTATCATCACTCAGAATTGAAGGAGAGATAAAGAGTTTTCCAGACAAGCAAAAACTAAAGGAATTCATTACCACTAAAACAGCCTTTCAAGAAATGTTAAAGGGACTTCTTTAAGCTGAAAAGAAAGGGTGATAATTAGTAACAAGAAAATATATGAAGAATAAATTTCACTGGTAAAGGTAAATATATAGTAAAGATAGTGGATTAATCACTTATAAAGCTAGTATATACATTAAAAGACAAAAGCAGTAAAAATAATTATAACTACAGTAATTAGATAAGAGATACAAAATATAAAAAGATGCAAAATGTGACACCAAAAACATAAAATGTTGGGGGGATTAAAAATATAGAGGTTTAGAATGTGTCCAAACTGAAATTGTTAACTTATAATAGACTGTTATAAATATAAGTTGTTATATGCAAGCCTCATGGAAACCACAAAGCAAAAATCTATGGTAGATACACAAAAGATAATGAGAAAGGCATCTAAGTATACCACTAAATAAAATCATTAAACCACAAAGGAATAGAGCAAGAGAAGAAGAAAAATACCAGAACTACAAGACAGCCAGGAAATAACTAACAAAACAGCAATAAGCACACACTCTATAAACAGTTACTTTAAATGTAAATGGACTAAATTCTCCAATCAAAAGACAGGGAGTGGCTGAATGGATAAAAAAAGAAGACCCATCTATATGCTGCCTACAAGAGACTCACTTCAGACCTAAAGGCAAACACAGACTGAAAGTGAAGGGATGGAAAAAGATATTCCATGCAAATAGAAATGAAAAGAAAGCAGAGGTAGCAATACTTACATCAGACAAAATAGACGTAAAAACAAAGATTGCAATAAGAGACAAAGAAGGGCATTACATAATAATAAGTGCATGAATCCAACAACAGGACGTGACACTTGTAAATATTTATGCACTCAACACAGGAGCAAGTTAGTATATAAAGCAAATATTAACGACCTAAAGGGAGAAATAGACAGCAATACAATAATAGTAGGGGACTTTAATACCACACTTACTTCAACAGATAGATCATCCAGACAGAAAATCAATAAGAAAACGTTGGCCTTAAAAGATACATTAGACTAGACAGACTTAACAGATATATGTAGAACATTCCATCCAAAAGCAGCAGAATATACATTCTTCTCAAGTGTACATGGAACATTCTCCAGGATAGGTCACATGCTAGGACACAAGACAAATCTTAACAAATTTAAGAAGGTTGAAATCATATCAAGCATCTTTTCTCACCACAATGGTATGAAACTAGAAATCAATGACAAGAAAACTAGAAAATTCACAATATGTGGAGATTAAACAACATGCTACTGAACAATAATGGGTCAATACAGAAATAAAAAGAGAAATAAAAAAATAACATGAGACAAATAAAAATGGAAACAAAACATACGAAAACTTATGGTATACAGCAAAAGTAGTTCTAAGAGAGAAGCTCATATCAATAAATGCCTACATCAAGAAACAAGAAAAATCTCAAGTAAACAACTTAAATGTATACAATAAGCAACTAGAAAACAAAGAACAAATGAAACTCAATGTTAGTAAAAGGAGAGAAATAACAAAGATTGCAACACAGATAAATGAAATGCAAATTAAGAGGCAATAGAAAAGATCAATGAAACTAAGAACTGGTTCTTTGAAAGAAAAAAATAGAAAAAAATTTAGCCCGACTCACCAGGAAAAAAAGAGAGAGGACTCAAATAAATAAAATTAGAAAGGAAAGAGGAGACATTACAACTCATACCACAGAAATACAAAGGATCATGAGAGACTACTAAGAACAATTATACACCAACAAATTGGAGAATCTAGAAGAAATGGATAAATTCCAAGAAACATATAACCTTCCAAAACTGAGTCATAAAGAAATAGAAAATCTCAACAGACTGACTGTTAGTAAGGAATTTTAATTGGTAATCTAAAACCTCCCAACAAATAAAAGTTCATGGCCAGACAATTTCACTGGTAAATTCTATCCAATAGTCAAAGAATCATTAATACAAATCCTTCTCAAACTCTTCCAAAAAATAGAAAAGGAGGAAACTTCCAAAGTCATTTTATGAGGCCAGCATTACCATGATAGGAAAATCAGACAAGGATACCACAAGCAAAGAAAACTACAGGCCAATATCCCTGATTGCATATATTTCCAAAAATCCTCAATAAAATATTAACAAACTGATTTCAACAATATATTAAAAGGATCATACACCATGATCAAGTGTGATTTATTCAAGAGATGAGAGGATAGTTCAACATCCACAAATCAATCAACATGACATACCACATTAACAAAATGAATGATAAAAAGTGATATAATCATCCCAATAGATGCAAAAAAGGATTTGGAAAAATTCAACAGTCATTTATAGTAAAATCTCTCAAGAAAGTGGGTATAGAGGGAACATCCTAAACATAATAAAGGTCATATATGACCAGCCCACAGCTCACATCATCCTCAATGGTAAAAAACTGAAAGCTTTTCCTTTAAGATCAGAAAGACAAAGATTCCCACTCCTACCACTTTTGTTCAACATAGATTTGGAATTCCTAGCCATAGTAATTAGGCAAGAAAAAGAAATAAAAGTCATCCAAATTGGAAATGTAGAAGTAAAACTATCATTATTTGTAGATGACGTGATATTATAAATAAAAAAACAATAAAGACTCCACCAAAAAACAGTTAGAACTAATAAACAAATTCAGTAAAGTTACAGGATATAAAATCAATTTACAAAAATCTGTTGTGTTTCCATACACTAATAATGAAATATCAGAAAAAGAAATTAAGGTTCTCATCAAGATGGCACTGTGAGCAGACGTTGAACTAGCCTCCTCCCATGAACACAACCAGGTTACAACAATTTTAGGAAGAATCACCCTGGATTGAAAACTGAAAACTGGATAAAAAGAACCCCCACAACAAGGGACAGTCCTGATGAAAGCAGAAGAGGCTGTAACTCCGGCCAGAGAGGAAAAAAACCCACCTTTGGGAGCAGCGGAGCTTCTCAGCTGGCCAGGCAGGAGCCAACCTAAGGTACCCAGCCCTCCCTGGAGGAGTGAGGTCCGGATCGGGGGCAATAGTGCTATAATCGTCCTTCGGACTCAGCCCAGCTGAGATGGGGGTCTTACTGTCTGGCTTTCCTGGCTATTAACTGCAGCAAGGACACCCCAGAAAAGCTATCAGCTGAAAGCCGAGAAGATCCGCATCTTAAAGGTCCCACGCACAAACTCACTCATTGCAGCAACCTAAAATCACCAGAGAGAAGGCTGACTGTGCTTTGGTGAAACAAGACTCACCTGGTGGGCTCTGGGGGCATCTTGGTGAGAGGAGGATCCTCTCCGGAGACTGAGACTTTGGTGGAGGCTGTTGTTCTGAGCTGGTCCAGGCATGCTGATACGGACACAGGTGGGGGCCATTGAGGTGCATCCCTTGGGCTGTTAGCCCAGGGGTCTGCCACACCCACTAGACCACAGATTTAATCCAGTTCAGCCAGGGCAGGCAACTGGCCCTAGAGACAGGCCCCACCTGACAGCAAGCCCTCAGGCTACTTTTCAGCCTGCATTGACTGAGTGCCTTGATCCTCTATGGCAGGCAAAGGTGTCTGCCTCTGTGGGGCAGGGCTTGTGTGAGGACCAGGTGAACTGTGGGGGGCATTGGGGCAGAGGTGGGGGCCTCTGCAGTGTGGCAGTGGGGTATGCTCCAGGGGGTTGAGAAGTGTGCACGGACCAGGACTGTGCTGACAGTGTATGTGGTCCAGAGGGTGGTGAGGCTTATCAGTGGCAGAAGACTTGTGTTTCACAAATAGCCATAAGAAGGATCAGCCCCACTTTCCAAAGCCTGAAGCAATTGAGTGCCTCCATGCCAAGAGCTAGTCCTACTCATCTGCACTCCTAAGATAACTGACATCAGCCTTGTTGGCCTCAGGCCTATCACAACTGTATGCCCCTGAGCCTAGCAACCAGCTACACTGGGTACCAACCCAATTAAGAGGACAATTGCAATAAGAGTGTGCTAATAGACTTTGTAGCCAACAGTGCTGAGGCCCCTCCAAACAAGATTTACAAACAGCTGGCCAGGGAAGGAAAGATCAGACTCCCTGGGTACCTGTGGTGGGAGCAACCCTGCCGCAGCAGAAGAACACAAGTAGCCCACAAAGGGGTCACTCCTGGTTCTTATGGTCTGGTGACGAGCGGGAAGCACACTGCTGGGCCTCATAAGGCATCTCATACATAAGGCCACTTCTCCAAGATCAGGAGACATAGCCAACTCACCTAGTACAAAGAAAATAGCACAGAGAAAGAGGCATAATGAGGAGGCAAAGGAATACTTTCCAAGCAAGGGAACAGTACAAAACACCAGAAAAAGAACTAAGTGAAACAGAATCTAGCCAACTCCTTGACAAAGAATTCGAACAAAATATAATGAGGGTGCTCACAGATATGCAGAGAAGAATGGATGAACACAGTGAGCACATCAGCAAAGAATTGCAAGATATAAAAAAGAACCAAAAATCAGAAATGAAGAATACAATACTCAAATGAGAAATTCACTAGAGGGACTCAATAGCAGAGTAGAGGAAGCAGAAGAATGGATCAGCAAGCTAGATGAAAGATTAGAGGAAATCACCCAAGCAGAACAGAAAAGAGAAAAAAGAATTAGACAGAATGAGAACAGTGTAAGGGAACTCTGGGACAATATCAAGCATGCTAACATTCGGATTATAGGGGTCCCAGAAGGAGAAGAGAGAGACAAAGGGGCAGAAAATTTATTTGTTGAAATAATAGAGGAAAATTTTCCTCACCTGAGGAAGGAAACAGACATCCAAGTTCAGGAAGAACTCACAGAGAGCTCCAAACAAGAGAATCCCAAAGAGGCCCACATCAAGACATATCGTAATCAAAATGTCTAAAATTAAAGACAAAGAGAGAATCCTAAAAGCTGCAAGAGAAAGGCCACAAGTGACATATAAAGGGAAGCCCATTCAGGCTGTCAGTGGACTTCTCAGTCGAGACCCTACAGGTGAGAAGAGAATGGCATGACGTATTTGAAGTGCTAAAAGGAAAAAACCTACAACCAAGAATACTCTATCCATCAAGGCTGTCATTCAGAATGGAAGGAGAGATAAAGAGCTTCCCAGACAAGCAAAAATTAAAGGAGTTTATCATCAAGAAACCAGTTCTACAAGAAATGCTGAAGGGACTTATTTAAGTGGGAAAGCAATGACCGCAAATAGAGATAAAAGAAAAAAATTATCAAAAAAACACAAAACACCAAGAAGAAAAAACAGGCAATAAAATCACTTGTAAGGTAAAAGTATAGTAAAGGCAGCAGATCAACTACCTGTGAACATAATATGAAGGTTAAAAGACAAATGTACTAAAATCACTTATTTCAATGATAAGATGGTAATGAATAGACACACACTAAACAAGAGACTATATATGATGTGAAAAACATATAATGTGGGAGGAGGGAAGTGAAAAAGTAGAGCTTTTAGAAAGAGGTCAATAGACTGTTATATGCATAGTATATTAAATAAGATCCTCATGGTAACCACAAACCAGAAACCTATAACAAGCAGGAAAAAAAGTAAGACAAAAGACATCAAACATATTACTAAAGATAGCCATCAAACCACAGGTGAAGAGAGCAAGAGAAAAAGAAAGGAACTGAGAAGAACTACTAAAACACCCAAAAAAAAGAAAAAGTGACAAAATGGCAATAAATACATATTTATCAATAGCTACTTTAAATGTCAATGGACTAAATGCTCCAATCAAATGCCATAGGGTGGCCAACTGGATAAAAAAACAAGATCCATGTATATGCTGCATACAAGAGACATACTTCAGACCTACAGACACTCACAAACTGAAAGTGAAAGGATGGAAAAAGATATCTCATGCAAATGGCAAAGAAAAGAAAGCGGGGGTAGCAATGCTTATATCAGACAAAATAGACTTTAAATCAAAAACTGTAATAAGAGACAAAGATGAGCACTACATAATGATAAAGGGAAGAATCCAACAAGAAAATATAGCACTTGTAAATATCTATGCACCCAACATAGGAGCACCTAAATATATAAAGCAATTATTAACAGACATAAGAGGAGAAATAGACAGTAACACAATAATAGGAGGGGACTTTAACACTCCACTTACACCAATGGATAGATCATCCAAACAGAAGATCAATAAAGAAACACTCGCCTTAAAGGACACATTAGACCAGATGGACTTAGTAGATATATACAGAACATTCCATCCAAAAACCGCAGAATACACATTCTTTTCAAATGCCCATAGAACATTATCCAGGTTTGATCACATATTAGGCCACAAAACAAGTCTCAAAATTTAAAAAGATCAAAATAATACCATGCATCTTTTCTGACCACAAAGGTATGAAACTGGAAATCAACTACAGAAAGAAAACCAGAAAAGCCATAAAAATGTGGAGATTGAACAAAATGCTACTGAACAATGATTGGGTCAATGAAGAAATGAAAGAAGAAATACAAAAATTCATGGAGACAAATGAAAATGAAATCACGACATGCCAAAATCTGTGGGATACAGCAAAAGTGGTTCTATGAGGGAAGTTTATAGCAATTCAGGCCTACCTCAACAAAGAAGAAAAATCCCAAATAGACAATCTAAAAGTGCACCTAAAGGTACTGGAAAAAGAACAACAAAAAAAACCCAAAATCAGCAGAAGGAAGGAAATAATAAAAATCAGAGCAGAAACATAGAGACTAAAAAAACAATAGAAAAAATTAATGAAACCAAGAGCTGGTTCTTCAAAAAGATAAACAAAATTGACAAGCCCTTAGCTAGACTCACCAAGAAAAAAAGAGAGAAGGCTCAAATAAATAAAATCAGAAATGAAAGAGGAGAGATTACAACAGACACCTCAGAAATACAAAAGATAAGAGAATACTATGAAAAGCTATACGCTAACAAATTGGATAATCTAGAGGAAATGGATAAATTCTTAGAAACATACAACCTTCCAAAACTGGACCAAGAACATGTAGAAAATTGGAATAGACTGATCACCAGTAAAGAGATCAAAACAGCAATTAAAAACCTCCCAAAAAATAAAAGTCCAGGAACAGATGGCTTCCCTGGTGAATTCTACCAAACATTCAAAGAAGACATAATACCCATCCTTCTCAAACTCTTCCAAAAAATTGAAGAGGAGGGGAGGCTTCCTAACTCCTTCTACAAAGCAAACATTATCCTGATACCAAAACCAGACAAGGAGAACACACAAAAAAAGAAAATTACAGGCCAATATCACTGATGAACATCAAAGCAAAAATCCTCAACAAAATACTAGGAAATTGAATACAACAATTCATTAAAAAGATCATACATCATGATCAAGTGGGTTTCATTCCGGGGATGCAGGGATGGTTCAACATCCACAAATCTATCAACGTGATACACTACATTAACAAAATGAAGAATAAAAATCACCTGATCATCTCAATAGATGCAGAGAAAGCATTTGACAAGATACAGCATCCATTTATTATAAAAACTTTGAATAAAATGGGTATAGAAGGAAAATACCTCAACATAATAAAGGCCATATATGACTAACCCACAGCAAATATCATTCTCAATGGAGAAAAACTGAAAGCTATCCCTCTAAGAACAGGAACCAGACAAGAATGCCCACTGTCACCACTCTTATTTAACATAATATTATAAGTCCTAGCCAGAGCAATCAGGCAAGAAAAAGAAATAAAAGGGATCCACATTGGAAAAGAAGAAGTGAAACTATCACTCTTTGCAGACGACATGATTTTATATCTAGAAAACCCTAAAGAGTCCACTAAAAAACTTTTAGAAATAAGAAAGGATTACAGTCAAGTTGTGGGATACAAAATCAATGTACAAAAATCGGTTGTGTTTCTATACACTAACAACGAAGTAGCAGAAAGAGAAATTAAGAATACAATCCCATTTACAACTGCAACAAAAAGAATAAAATAACTAGGAATATACTTAACAAAAGAGGTGAAAGACCTGTACACTGAAAACTATAAGACATTGTTGAAAGAAATCGAAGAAGACACAAAGAAATGGAAAAATATTCTGTGCTCTTGGATTGGAAGAATTAATATTGTTAAAATGTCCATACTTCCTAAAGCAATCTATAGATTCAATGCAATCTCTATCAAAGTTCCAACCACATTTTTTACAAAAATAGAGCAAAGAATCCTAAAATTTATATGGAACAACAAAAGACCCCAAATAGCCAAAGGATTCTGGAGAAAAGAGAACAAAGCTGGAGGTATCACACTCCCCTATTTCAAATTATACTACAAAGCCATAGTAACCAAAACAGCATGGTACTGGCACAAAAACAGACACACAGATCAATGGAACAAAATTGAGAGCCCAGAAGTAAACCCACACGTTTATGGACAGCTAATATTCGACAAGGGAGCCAAGAGCATACGATCGAGAAAGGAGAGTCTCTTCAATAAATGGTGTTGGGAAAACTGGACAGCCACATGCAAAAGAATGAAAGTAGACCATTCCCTTACACCATGCACAAAAATCAATTCAAAATGGGTTAATACTTGAATGTAAGACCTGAAACCATGAGACTTCTAGAAGAAAACATAGGTAGTATGCTCTATGACATTGGTCTGAGCAGCATATTTTCAAGTCCCATGTCTGACCAGGCAAGGGAAACAAAAGAAAAAATGAACAAATGGGACTACATCAAGCTAAAAAGCTTCTTCACAGCAAAGGAAACCATCAACAAAACGAAAAGACAACCTAACAATTGGGAGAAGATATTTGCAAACCACATATCAGATAAGGGGTTAATATCCAAAATATACAAAGAACTCATACAGCTCAACAACAAAAAAAACCAACAATCCAATTAGAAAATGGGCAAAAGATCTGAACAGAGATTTCTCCAAAGAAGATATACAGATGGCCAACAGGCATATGAAAAGATGCTCAACGTCATTAGCTATCAGGGAAATGCAAATCAAAACTACAATGAGGTATCACCTCACTTTGGTCAGAATGGCTATAATTAACAAGACAGGAAACAACAAATGTTGGAGAGGGTGTGGAGAGAAGGGAACACTTGTTCAGTGCTGGTGGCAGTGCAAACTGGTGCAGCCACTATGGAAAGCAGTTTGGAGTAGCCTCAGAAAATTAAGGATAGATATTCCATATGATCCAGCTATTCCACTGCTGGGAATTTATCCAAAGAACTTGAAAACACAAAGGCATAAAGATACTTGCACCCCTATGTTCATTGCGGCATTATACACAATAGCCAAGACTTGGAAGCAACCTAGGTGCCCATCAAGGGACGAATGGATAAAGAAGATGTGGTATATATACACGATGGACTACTACTCAGCCATAAGAAATGACGAAATCTGGCCATTTGTGACAACATGGATGGACCTTAAGAGTATTATGCTGAGCAAAATAAGTCAGAGGGAGAAAGTCAAATACCATATGATCTCACTTATAAGTAGAAGATAAAAACAACAAAAAAACCCACATAGCATTGGAGATTGGACTGGTGGTTACCATTGGGGAAGGGGGGGAGGGCAAAAGGGGTGATTAGGGTCACATGTGAGGGGATGCACTATAATTAGTGTTCGGGTGGTGAACCTGATGTAATGTATACAGAATTTGAAATATGATGTACTCCAAAAAATATAAAAATTAAAACAAAAAGAAAGAGAAATTAAGAAAACAATCCCCTTTACAATTGCATGAAAAGGGATAAAACACCTAGGAATAAATTTAACCAAGGAGATGAAAGACCTGTACACTGAAAACTATGACATTGCTGAAAGAAATTTAAGACGCAAATAAATGGAAAGATATTCTGTACTCATGATTGGAAGAACTAATAGCATTAAAATGTCCATACTACACAAAGCAATCTACAGATCAATGAAATCGCTATTAAATTCCAATGGATTTTTTTCGCAGAAATAAAACAAACAATCCAACCACATTTCAAGATTTACAAAGCTATAGTAATCGAAGCGGTATGGTATTGATATAAAAACAGATATATAAATCAATGGAACATAATAGACAGCACAGAAATAAACTCATGCATATACAGTCAATTACTTGATGACAAAGGAGCCAAGAATGCACAATGGGGAAGGGAAAATCTCTTCAACAAATGGTGTGAGAAGAACTGGACAGTCATATGTAAAGAAATAAAATTGGACAACTGTCTTACACAATACACAAATGTTAACTCAAAATGGATTATAGACTTGAATGTAAGACCTGAAACCTTAAAATGCCTAGAAGAAAAAAGGCAGTAAGCTCCTTGACATCAGCCTTGGCAATGCTTTTTTGGATTTGACACCAAAAGCAAAGGTGACAAAACTAAAAATAAACAAGTGTTACTACATTAAACTAAAAAACTTCTCCACAGTAAAGGAAACCAACAAAATGAAAAGGCAACCTACAAAATTGGAGAAAACATTTGTAAATCATATATCTGATTAGGAATTAATATCCAAAATATATAAAGAATTCAGGGCCCAACACCATGGCCAAGTGGTTAAGTTCACTTGCTCTGCTTCAGCAGCCTGGGGTTTTTCCACTTCAGATCCTGTGTGCAGACATGGAACTGCTCATCAAGCCATGCTGAGACAGTGTCCCACATAGCAGAACCAGAAGGACCTGCAACTAGAATACACAACTATGTACTGAGGGGACTTTGGGGAGAAGAAGAAGAAAAAAAGAAGATTGGCAACAGATGTTAGTACAGGTGCCAATCTTAAAAAAAGAAAAAGAATTCATAAAACTCAATAGCAAGAAAACAATCAAATTAAAAAATGGGCAGAGGATATGAATAGACATTTTATCAAAGAAGACACACAGATGGGCAACAGGTGCATGAAAAGATGTTCAACACCACTAATTATTAAGGAAATGTAAATTAAAACCATAATATGATACCATCTCACACCTGTTAGAATGGCTACTATCAAAAAGATAAGGAATAAATGTTGACAAGGATGTGGAGAAAAGAGAACTCTTGTGCATTTTTGGTGGGAATGTAAATTGGTGCAACCACTATGGAAAACATTATGGAAGTTACTCAAAATATTAAAAAATAAAACTACCAGGTCATCCAGCAATTCCACTTCTGTATATTTATCCAAAGAAAGCAAAAACACTAACTCAAAAATATATATGCCCTCCCATGATCATTTCAGCATTATTTTCAATGGCCGAGATATGGAAACAACCTAAGTATCCATCAATGGATGAATGGATAAAGAAAATGTGGTATATATACATAATGAAATATTATTCACCCATAAAAAATGATGAAATCTTGCCATTTGTGACAACATGGATGGACCATAAGGGCATTATGCTAAGTGAAATAAATTAGATAGAGAAAGATAAACACTGAGTGATCTTGCTTATATCTGCAAACCAAAAAAAATAAAAAACTATAAAACCAAACTCATCAATACAGAGAACAGACTGGTGGTTGCTAGATGGGGTGGGGGGAGTAGGAAAAATAGGTGAAGAGAGTAAAAAATTACAAACTTCCATTTATAAAACAAGTAAGTCAAGGGATGTAATGTATAGCATGAGCACTGTAGTTAACAATACTGTTTTGTGTATTTGAAAGTTGCTAAGAGTAAATACTAAAAATTATCATTACAAGAATAAAAATTTTGTAGCTATGTATAATAACAGATGTTAACTAGAGTTATTGTGGTGATCATTTTGCAATATATACAAATATCAAATGATTATGCTGTATACCTGAAACTAACATAATGTATGTCAATTTTACCTCAACACCAACAACAAAAATATTATAGCTGAGACATAAAATAGAATTTCTAAAGTCTGGGAGGAAAATCTAGGAAGAAATTGTCTTTGGGAAATTAGGGCTACCAAAAATGTCTATGTACTCTGGAGAATTTTCAAATTTCCAAACATGCCCAGGGTAGGATACGTGCTCAGAAAACACCTTAGGAGACCCAAAGCTTTCAACTTTGGTTGATCTTTGGCCTCAGTGTAAGGAGAAAGGAAAGGATAAGGCAAAGTTGTATATAGCCTGGCTAACTGCTGAAGGAGTGCCCTGTACAAAACCAATCTGCAAAGACTGGGAGAGGTGGTTTACCTTTGTTTTGTTTTTTTAGCTTTTGGAACTAAAGGAATTCCCTGCTCAAACTCAAGCTAAACATAAGCTATAGTAAGAGAGAGTTTAGTGACCACACATGACAAGGAATACAGTCTTTGCAAAAATTGTCTGGAAAATTCACTAAACAAATAGACAAGTGCAGCATTCAACAGTCAAAAACAGCAAACCCTGTGTAAAGGAGAAAATTTTGATTTCCAGAGTTAGTATATTATAATATGTAAATTTTACAGGAAAGTATGATGTATTCACTGGGAAAAAATGGACAAAAACCATCCATAAGTCCAGTGATAGGACTTACTAGACAAATGTTTTAAATCAACTGTCTGAAGTATGCTTAAAAAGCTAAAGGGCAACTATGTATAAAGAACTAAAAGGAATCAGGGAATTGTATATTAAAAAAGTGAGAGTAACAATAAAGAGTGAGAAATTATAAAAAAAGAACAAACTAGAAGTTCTGGCGGTAAAAATAAAACTGAAAGAAAAAATCCACCAGAGGTGTTCATCAACACATTTGAGTAGGCAGAAGAAAGAATTGGCAAACATGAAGATAGGAAAATTAAAGTTATTGATTCTGATTACCACAAAGTAAAAAGAATGAAGAAAACTGAACAGAGCCTAAGGGATCTATGTGATACCATCAAGAACACCAACATACACATTATGGGAATCCCAGGAGAAGAAAAAGAGACATGGGCAGAAAGAATATGTGCACAAATACTTGGTGAAATTTTACCAAATTTGATGAAATATATGAATCTACACACCCAAGCTTAACAAACACTAAGAAAGGCAAACTTAAAGAGATCCACACTGAGACATTATAATCAAATTGTTCAAAGACAAAGATAAAGAGAATCTTAAAAGCAACAAAAGACATACAACTTATCACATACAGGGTCCTTCATAAGATTAACAGCCAATTCCTCATCAGAAACTATGGAAGTAGAAGATATTGAGATGACATATTTGAAGTACTGAACGAAAAAACGACCTGTCAACAAAGAATTCTATAGGTGGCAAAACTATCCTTCAAAAATGAAGGAGAAATTAAGACATTCTAGATAATAAAAATCTGAAAAAGTTTGTTACCAGTAGACTGTTACACAAGAAATGATAAAGACAGTCCTTCAGGTTGAAATGAAAGGACAGTAGAAATAATGATATCCATTAAACATAATCACGTAGGTAAATATAAAAGCCAGTAGTATTTCAATTTTGGTTCATAACTTCACTTTGCATTTCCTACATATTTACAAGACAAATACTTAAAAGTAATTATCAACCTAAGTTATTGAGCACACAAGTATAAAGAAATAGTTTGTGTCAACAACAATGTAAAAATGGGGCTGAGCTGTATAGGAGCATATTTTCTAAATGCTATTGAGGCTAAGCTGGCACCAATTGTTATAAATTTAGAATATCAATTATAGTCTCCATGGCAACCACTAATACCTAAAGAAAGACAAAAAAGGAAATGAGAAGTGAATAATAATGATACACTGTAAAAACTCAACCAAACACAAAAGAAGGCAGTAATGAAGGAAATTCGGGACAAAAAGGTGTAAAATACACAAAAAGAAAAGAGGAAAATGACACAAGTAAGTCCTTCCTTATGAGTAATTATTTTTAAATGCAAACAATCAAATGGCAGAGATTGGCATATTAGATAAAAAGGCATGACCCAGCTATATCTTTTCTACAAGAGATTCACTTTAGATCCAAAGACACAAAGAGACTTTAAATGGAAAGAATGGAAGAAGGTATTTTATGCAAATAGTAACAAAAATACAGTTGATGTGGCTATGTTAATATCAAACAAAATAGACTCTATGTCAAAACCTGTTACAAGAGACAAGGAAGGAAATTATATACTGATAAAATAGTCAACTCTTCAAGAAGATATATTTATAAACATATATGCACCAACTAACAGGGCTCCATAATATATGAAGCAAACATTGACAGAGTTGAAAGGAGAAATAAACAATTCTACAATAATAGGAGGAGACTTCAAGATTCCACTTTCCATAATGGATAGAACTAGATAGATGATCAATAAGTAAATAGAGGACTTGAACAACACTACTAAAAAACCCTGATCTGGGGCCCACCCAGTGGTGTAGTAGTTAAGTTCACAAGATCTGCTTTGGTGGTCTGGGGTCCACAGGTTTGGATTCTGGGTGTGGACCTAGCACTGCTTGTCCAGCCACACTGTGATGGCATCTCACATAAAATAGAAGAAGATTGGCACAGATGTTAGCTCGGTGACAATCTTCCTCAAGCAAAAAGAGAAAGATTGGCAACTGATGTTAGCTCCGGGCCAATCTTCCTTACACACACACACACACACACACACAAACAGATCTAATAGACATATACAGAACGTTTTCAACAAAGTCCAGGATCAGATGGCTTCAATGGTGAAATGCACCAAACATTCAAAGAAGAAATAACAGGAACATTTCTCAAACTCTTCAAAAAAATAGAAGAGAGAACACTTCCTAATGTATTCTATGAGTCTAGTATACCCTGCCACAAAAGTCTGATGAAACATTACAAGAAAAGAAAATTACACAACAATATCCCTTATCAATATAAATACAAAAAATCTGAAAAAATACTAGCAAATCAAATACAACAACATAAAAAATTATGGCAGCAATGAACAATATGAAAAATAAATTAATAGAACAATTCCATTTACAATAGCATTGGGATTAATAAAATACATATGAATAAATTTAACCAAGGAGGTGAAATACTTGTATACTGGAAACTACAAAACACTGCTGAAACTAATTAAAGATGGCCTAAATAAACAGAACAATATCCTGTGTTCTTGGAACGGAAGACTATGTTAAGATGGCAATACTACCCAAAGTGATCCACAGATTCAATGGAATGTCTATCAAAATTCCAACAGTCATTTTTGCAGATATGAAAAACCTGATTCTCAAATTCATACAGAGCTGCAAGTGGTCCCAAATAGTCACAACATTCTGAAAATAGAACAAATATCCATTGACAGATGAATGGATAAAAAAATGTGATATATAAATACAATGGAATATTATTTATCCTTCAAAAAGAAGGAAATTCTTCCATTTACAACAGCATGAATGAAGCTGGAGAATATTATGCTAACTGAAATAAGCCAGTCACAGAAGGACAAATACTGCATGACTCCACTTACATGATGTGTCTAAAATAGTCAAACTCATAGAAGCAGAGAATATAATGGTAGTTGCCAGGGGCTGAGGGAGAGAGGAAATATAAAATTGTTTTTCAACGGGTATGAAGTCTCTGTTATGGAGGATCAATAAGTTCTAGAGATTTACTGTACAACATAGTACCTATTGTTAACAATAAAGTATTGTGCACTTTAAAATATGTTAAGAGAATAGATCTCATGTTAAGTGTTCTTATCACAAAAAAAAACCCAACAACTCACAAAAGAACACAAGGAAATTTTTGGAGGTGATGGATATGTTTAGTAACTTGAGGTGTAGTGATCATATGCTTATGTCCAAACACATCAAGATATATACATTAAATGTATTAATTTTTTTGTATATCAATTATACCTCAATAAAGCTAAAAAAAAAAAGACACACACATATAAAGAACTCACACATCCTTATTTCAAATCTTAATACAAAGATACAGTTATCAAAGCACTGTGGTAATGGCATAAGGCTAAACATATTGATCAACAAAATAGAAATGAAAATCCAAAAATAAACTCATAAATCTCTGGTCGATTAATTTTTGACAAGGGTGCCAAGACTATTCAATGGGAAAAAATAGTCTCTTCAATAAATGCTGCTGGGACAACTGAATATCATCATGCAAAAGAAGGAAGTTTGGCTTATACTTCACACCATATAAAAAAATTAACTAAATTTTGTTCAATGATCTAAATATAAGAATAAAAATCATAAAACTCAGAATAAAACAGAGAGATAAATCTTCATGACCTTGGATTTAGCAACAGATTTTAGATATGACACCAAATGCACAAGTAACAACAACAAACAAATGGATTAACTGGACTTCATGAAAATTAAAACATTTTGTGTATCAATGGGCATGATCAATCAAGTGAAAAGACAACCTACAGAATGAGAGAAAATATTTGCAAATCATATATCTGATAAGGGTCTAGCATCTAGAATATATAAAGAACTTTTAAAACAACAAAAAAAAGGACAACTCAATTTTTACAAAATGGGTAAAGGATTTGAATAGATATTTCTCTGAATAAGATATAAAAAGGCCAACAAGCACTTGAAAAGGTGCTCAACATAATTAGTCATCAGTGAAATGCAAATCAAAACCACAATGAAGTATTACTCATTCACTAGGATACCTATAGTAATAAGTGAAAATAACTATTGGTGAGGATGTGGAGAAATTGGAACCCACATGCTTTGCTGATGGGAACATAAAATGGCTCAGTCACTGTGGAAAACAGTTTAGCAATCTCTCAAACAATTAAACATAGAATTACCTTATGACCTTGCAGCTCCAGTCCTAGGATATAACCCCAAATAACTGGAAACGTACTCAAACAAGTGCGTGTAACACATGTTCGTTGCAGCATTATTTACAATAGCGGAAAGGTGGAAACAGCCAAAATGTTCACCAAAGGATTAATAGATAAATAAATGAATATTATTCAATCATAAAAATGAATGAAGTTCTGATACATGCTACAATGCGTATGAATCTCAAAACATTACACCAAGTGAAAGAAGTGAAATATTCATGAAATATTCATAATATACATGAAATATTTAGTAAGGATAAATCCGTAGAGAAGAACACAGATTGGTAGTTGTCAGGAGCTAAGGGCAGAGGGGAATTAGAGAAACTGCTTAATGCGAAGGGGTTTTACCTTGGAGGGATGGAAATGTTTTCCAACTAGATAGAGGTAGTTGCACGACATTGTGAGTGTGCTAAATGATACTGAATTGCTCAACTTTAAAATTATTAGTATTATGTTAAGTGAATTTCACCTTAAAAATTATTTTTAAATGATATATTTATTACATGCTTGCTGTAGAAAAATTGGAAAACAGAGAAGCATATAAAGAAGAAAATAAATATCACTTGTATTTTCTCTATCTAAAGATATTTACTTTTAATGTTTTAACTATCATTATAATATTATTTCCTTGGAAAGTATGTTTAGAATTACAGAAAAATGACTAACATTACCTTTGGAATTAACTCATATATACCGAGGACTGCCTTGAAATGATTACCTACTATAAAGTCCAACCTGATTAAAATTAGTGGCAAAGTCTTCCCTGAGATGAATTAGCATCCAGGTAGAGATTCGCATCCAGATTAAGTGAACTGAAAGATGAAGCTGTGGATTCTCCTCTCCCTTTTCTGTGCTTTGGGTTAGAACATCTCCCCCAGGGAGTCAGGGTTCTTTATGTAGGAATGCAAAGACCCTCAACTCTGCTATTAGGAGCATGATTCAGAAACAATGAGTAGAACTAAGCAGACTGCCTTCCTATCTTCCAGTTCCTATATTTTTGGAAGATGGTAATTAGAAGAACAAAGAAGAGTCTGCCTTGAAATAAATATAACACTTTTACTTCAATCAACATTATTAAAATCTTTAAAAGGAAAAGAATAGGTGAATTCAAGTCAATTTATAAGATTGATGAAAAAAATTGCAGCACTATAGTCTAAAATTAACAGAATTTGGGAGGGAAATGATTATGCCATGATACAGATAAGTTCCCTTAATAGACACCAGAACTTTTTCTACTCCAGATTCCTTTTTAACAAGTGCTAGATGGTGGTTAAATAAGATGACCTTTGAGGTCCTTTTCTACCTCGAGATTTTTTAATTCTCTTAGTTGGTAGTGGGAGAGGTGTCCATACTTAAACCAGTATCTTCACTGTCAACTCTATGTACACACATCACATGCATTCACACTTTCATACCTTAGTAATAATAACAGTTTACATTGTTTAATATTTTTTAATTTACTAAGTGCTTTTACATATGCCATCTCATTGAATCCTAGCAATGGTACTGTGGGATGGATGGCACCATCCTTGTTTTATAAATGAGGAAACAGACTCAGAGAGAGGATTATTCACTTCCCTCTTTTCTCTACTTAGACACTTTACAAGACCCACCTTAGGTACTATATCCTTCATGAGGAAGACAGGGACTGATTAAGATCCAACTTGAATTCATATCACCCTTCCCTGAATTCCAATTGCACTTAAAATGTTTTATTTATTTTACTACTAAAGTGTTATTTCTTCTTTGTCTGTCTTGTTCTGTGTGTTGTACAAAGAACTGTATAGATTTCACAGTTGATGGGTTTGAATCCTGACCTTGCCACATACTAGCTATGTGGCTTTGGGCAAGTTGCCTAAATTCTTTGAACCTGAGTTCCCCTATCTGTGAAATGAGGATGACAATCTCCTCACAAGCTAGTTTTGCATATCAAATAAGATAACGGATGTAAGGTATCTTTCCACACCTCCCATCAGGCTTTAAGCCCCAGGTGGGCAGTGGCCATATCTTAAATCTCTGTTGCCTCTCCAGCAGAGTTGGGTTCTTAGTAAATATTTGATACCTACTTTTTCATGGACTGGAAAGACTTGGAACGCTTGTTTTTGGAAGAGTAGGATTCTTCATAATGCATATAGGCTCATCATCAAGAATCTTTCAATCTAATGTACCTAAATCTCTTTTGCTGGATCTGATTAAAACTTTAACATGCTAATAAGCAAGTTAATGCCTTCCACATTCACAAACCATTTATTGTCAGAGAAATGGAGTTTCTTTAATTTTAATGCATAGGCTTCCCAGAAACTACACATTTTCTGAAATCATTAATAATGATTTTAGGCAAACTCTCCATTGGTGGCTTTTGTTGTTGCTATGACATCAATAACAAGCAGCTACTTCATTCATTGATGAGATAACTCATTTTAAACTCCTTAAAGCCTGCAATTATATTTATTGGAGGGGCAATTAAAGAAGCATGGGGAAGGAAAAGTAGGGAGCACAGCAGTTGCCACAAAAGTCTATGCTAACACAGTGAATGTGATAAATGATCCCCAGATAAATGGATACCTTCTTATATACCATCCTTTATTATTACTCTTTCTATTGCATGCCTGAGGGTGATAGCTTCAAATATTCTATTTTCTTCCAATGATATTAAAGTGTGTTACAAATACCACTTCTTATATCTTTCATAATCTATGGAGCTCTGAAAGATGTGTTTATATTCTATTTGTGCAATGGCTTGAATGTGGTTAGCAATCTCAGTCTCAAATATGAAGACTTTTTAAAGGAATATAAAAAAGTTGTCTTTATTCATTACTTTTAACATATGTATAAAACAGTAACTCTTTTCTTTTAGATGAGTTACACTTATTCTAAGCCTGGATAAAATCCCTTAGGCAGCTTGGAGTAGTGGAAAAAACATTAGGCTTAAAGACAGACCATAGTTGGATTTCTGGCTGTGTTATACTAGCTATGTGACTTTCTGCAAACCTTTGAGCCTCGGTTTCTTAATTTATTATGAGATTCTTAATTTATTATAAATTCTTTGAGCCTTACTTTCTGAATTTATTACGTGAGGATAAATGATGAAATCTCATTATTTTGAGACTCAAATGAGATGTTAGATGTTAAAATACTTTGAAAATATAAAAGATTATGTTAATTATACCACAATGAAGCTATTATTGCAAGTGAATGTTTATTATGACACAATGCATAAACAATTTGTGTATTTTTTTTCTTTTTTCCTTTTGGGGTGTAAAATGGCATCCTAAAATCTAGACAATTTGAATATTTTTATTATAATTAAAAATAGGAAGGTAAGATGTTGGGGGTGGGCACAGGGGGTGAAGGGGAGCACTTATGTGGCGATCGACAAGAAATAATGTACAACTGAAATTTCACAATGATGTAAACTACTATGAACTCAATAAAAAAAATAGGATCACAGAATGTTGATGCTGGAATAGACCTTGGAGATAATCTAGTTCATCTCACATCACTGTATAGAGGGGAATCTTGAGGCCAAGAAGGAAATGGGGCATGCTTTAGGTTATGCAATTAGTCAGTAGTGAAACTAAGATGGAACTCCTCTTTTTTCCAGTCCCGTGCCTTTCCTACTGTACCACAACACCTCATTGCAATGGTCCTTTTTTTTTTTAAAGATTTTATTTTTTCCTTTTTCTCCCCAAAGCCCCCCAGTACATAGTTGTATATTCTTCATTGTGGGTCCCTCTAGTTGTGGCATGTGGGACGCTGCCCCAGCATGGCCCGATGAGCAGTGCCATGTCCGCATCCAGGACTTGAACCAACGAAACACCGGGCCGCCTGCAGCGGAGCACGCAAACTTAACCACTCGGCCATGGGGCCAGCCCCTTGCAATGGTCCTTTTTGGATTTTGCTATGAAACTACTGTCCATCCCCAACTTTCCCTTCATTGCCCTAAATGAATATATTAATATGCATTGTTAAGAAGGCTTCTCCTTGAGGAGAGATCACTTTACATGAAGAGAATAACCTAGGAGGCAGTTCTTTCATATATTTTTACCTTCTTGCCAGTATCTTGTCTATTACTGAGTGGCTCCTGGTGCAATAGGTAGGAGAGCCAGGAAATGTGACACAATGGGGGGCATACCATTCTTTCTCAGGAATATGCAGGCCTTGGTCTTGCAGGGAGAAACAAAGAAAAAATGTTACCAACAGTGGTAAGTGTTCCCTTAGTGTTTATTTGATTCCCTTTCGTCTTGCATTGCGATACAATTTTATTGTCTACAAAGTACATTCAATTTATTATCTTAAGTTACTCTCACAACAACCATATGAGGTAGTGATTATTATGCCCATATTATAAATGAAAAACTGAGGCTCATAGAGATTAATTGAATTACCTCAATTTACCTAGTCAGTAAATAAGAGGCAGAGTTGAAATTTCAATTCAGATTCTTTGACTTCAAATCAAGGGATCTTGTCGTTGTACCATGGTTACCTATAATTTTGACATAGTTAATGAATTCTGAAAAATTCATTAATTAATAGTTAATAATTAAAAAGTTAATAAATGTCATGTGGAATAAGCTCTAAAGGATGTAACAATAAAAATAGACTAATATTTCCACCTTTCTTTGAAACCGCCAAAACATTTCTAAATTGTAAAAATAAAAGAGGCTTAAATTCCTTAGACTGAAAAGTGTCCAAGAAGTATGTACATGAGTCTAGAATCACTCAGAATAAACCTTGTGTTGCTGCTTTAGCTAAATAAATTAGATCTTAAAACAGAAGTCTTCATTTCTACACTTACAAAAGATATACCTGCCCTGGAAAATTTGGTTTCCACTTACACAATATATGGAAAAATGAAGAATAAGGAAAAAGAAAAAAAGTCAGAACCATAGCTTTTTCATTGCTGAGAATAGTTGCTTCTTTCTCTAGTTCTAGTTTTTCTTCAGTTGTATATATTGGGATTGCTGAAGCATTTTCTGAATATACTGTGTGAAAAACTTTCCTCAGAAAACTAAAATGAAGTAGAGGTACAATTCTTCATAAGAAAACCATGAAATGATATAGTCATAGTTTTCTCTTAGATAATTAGTCCTCTCTAAGCACAGTGTTAGAAGTCAGAGAGACCTGGATCTAAAACACAACTCTGAGGGGCCGGCCCGATGGCGCAGCAGTTAAGTTCGCACGTTCCGCTTCTCGGCGGCCCGGGGTTCACTGGTTCGGATCCCGGGTGCGGACATGGCACTGTTTGGCAGCCATGCTGTGGTAGGCGTCCCACGTATAAACTAGAGGAAGATGGGCATGGATGTTAGCTCAGAGCCAGGCTTCCTCAGCAAAAAGAGGAGGACTGGCAGTAGTTAGCTGAGGGCTAATCTTCCTCCCAAAAAAAAAACAAAACAAAACAAAAAACAAACAAAAAAACACAACTCTGAACTTAATGGCTTTATGACCTTAGGCGAGTTAAATGACCTGTTCAGGACTGTTTTCTATGTGTAAAATGGATTTGATAACAGTACATACATCATAGGCTTGTTATGAGGATTAAATGGGATAACACATGTAAAACTCTTGGTACTTGATTAGTAAAGCTCAATAAATGATAATTCCTTTTCTTTCACTCCCTCTGAGGCTGATTTCCTGTTACAAATGCCTACGTTCTTTTCAACCTAAGAAGATAATCTTGTTAGTTGTCTTTTTCAGATTTTCACTACTGTTTTGATGAATCAATTTTTCTGAAAGAAAGCTTAACTTTCTTATAAAAGTAGCCTCAGCTTTTCTTATTATAAAATTAATGAGAATCTTCTTATTATAGTCTACACTTTCCAACACACACATGCACGCACAAACACACACACACATCCCCCTCAACAACAAGCAGCAAAGTACTCATCTTTTAACATCACAGACTTTTCCACTACCTGGCACAGAACCTCAACAAGGTCAATTCTTCTTTGGAGGCCTGTAGTTTACACCTGTATTCCTTACTTGTGTGGCTTTTTCATCACATCATGGCTTTTATCTTCTCTTGCTGAGGCAGAAATGTCAAAAAGAGTCCAAAGCCTTGGGGAAGGGAGATTCCAATAAAGTTGCATGAGCGGAAAGCAAACCTATGGTGAAAACTCAATAAATAATCCTCTGAAAGACATTTTACCCATTTAAAGTTCAGTACTATAGTCAGGGCAGTGAGAGATTTGGATCTCAAAGGTTGATAGTTCTTTTCAATAACCGTTCTAATCTGAGGTGTAGCACTTCTTTAGTCTCTTATATGTAGTCACACTCAGAATCTTCCACGGGCCTAAGAGAACATATCTCATGACTGTGGATAAGACTCATCTAAAAGAACAGTAGCACACACACACCCCAACATGCATTTAAAAAATGGATAAACAATGAATTTAAGGAGAGCCAATTTATCTAGACTTTTTATAAAGTAGCAGAATGTTTCCAGTTAGGTCCTATGTACAATTTGCACATTAGGTATGACTATTTCCTTTTGTTGATCTTCTATGTAAAACAAAATAAGATCATAAATCTTAAAAGACCACAATTTAGAATGATGGAATAAATGAGAAGCAATAAAGAAAGTTAATATATTGAGGTATATGAGAAAGTCATTTTGGCTTAAAACTAATTCAGCTTGAACCTTTTTCCAGAATGGCCCAATGTGGCCTGTCTAGCATACATTGTGCATCTGCTTTAAATATTAAACAATATCCCAAAGCAAAGATTGCTGCCTTTAAAGATAGGGATGAATACCTCCCCCTCATATCAGCATTTCTTTAAAGATAAGCATTCCTTCCCAGAAACCCGGGTCAGATTGACCTGCTGTAGATAGCAAAACATCTTGTGACTGTAATAAAAAGAAAAAAAGTATTCCTGCCATATTTGATGTATGTTTATTGTTCCAAAAAAGTATATAACCAAGCTGCACACCTCACTTTTCTGGAGTTCTTCCTTCCCTGGTGGAGGTTGCTCTCCCAGGCTGTAGTTCTCAGAATTGGCTCATATATTAAACTAACATCAATTTTGATCTATAGATTGATTATTGGTTATTTACATTGACATTTCTAAGTGTAATTTGGCAGAATTTCAGAGCAGCCCACCTGAGACCACCTGGAATCTACTTTGAACTGGTGCTTGGTACCAGCACAGGCCCATTGAGCTCCCTAGTTTCATTGTATTCTTCAAGTGCTCCTGAAACCTGGACCTCCTTATTTAAGTCAAAGGTCCAGAGTTTTATATGATCTGTTTTAAGTCTTAAGACTGGATGTCTTAAGGGGATACTGGTACATATCCTAGATAAGAGGAATCTAGGGGGAATTTTGTAGGAAAGATGAAACTAGGGGCAATTTCCTAGGCTGGGGGGGCCTAGGGGAAAATTTGGAGTGAATGGGGCAGGCTCACCTTTTAAATTTAGCTTTAAATTGGAAAGAATGTTATCTACAAGGTCTGAACAAACTGCTTGACAATGAAATGAGAGTTTGAACTTGTTTAACTCCAAAAAGAAGGGACATCAGCTCCTTCTAACTGAAAGGCATTCTCAGGTGACTGAGAACCTAGTGAATGTGTCAGAGGATTGATCCTAGTGATGTGTAGTGGTCCCAAAGGGAATTCCATTGTGATCATTCACATTAATTAATTAGAGGCTCATCCAGGGATGTGAGCATTAGGATTGGTTGTCTGGTGTTCTGAGCCTCCGTGGTAATTTTAAACTGCCAATGGGAGGTTGTTCATGGCCTTTGTAGGAAGTGATGCTCACAAGCACTGTCCTTAGAAATTGTTCAGATTTTATGCCTTTGTGTTTTCAAGTTCGTTGGATAAATACCCAGCAGTGAAATAGCTGGATCATATGGTAGATCTATCCTTAATTTTCTGATGATACTCCAAACTGCTTTCCATAGTGGCTGCACCAGTTTGCATTGCCACCAGCACTGAACAAGTGTTCCCTTCTCTCCACACCCTCTCCAACATTTGTTGTTTCCTGTCTTGTTAATTATAGCCATTATAGTAAAACAAAATTAAAGGAAAATAGGAAATTGTGATTCTAAAAGCTAACCAGCTCCTGAATGGGGAGCCTACCCTTGGAACTCTGGCTGCCTTCATGTAGAATATGTATGGAGGTGATACTTGCAAGTGCGTAACAAAATGGGGATAACTGTAAATGGCTGGATCTTTGGATCAACATAACCTGGGATAATTTAAAATAACAGTTGCCACTTTGGGGCTCCTTTGAGCCTCTAAAACTTGTCTTTTGCACACTAGATTTATTAACAGAGATTAAATGCAATCTTTAATCTCTAAAGAGTCAAGCATGCCACCTTCTGGCACAATTGCTCAAAAACTAAAGGTTCCAGAAGTTATAAATATTTACAAAGAACAGCAAAATCTCACTAAGCTTGTTCTGTGTCATGAGAGCTTGGCTTGATAATTGTCAGGCTGGGGGGCCCAAAATAAGGTCATACAAAAATGTAATTGCACCCAATTTGTAGTCAGAGATGGTCCAACAGACATATGGGTTGCAGTCCATTTGTGGTTAAGGTCCTACCAAACTGATGCTAGCCCCAGGGGAAGTACATTAGCCATTAGAAGGAACATTCCAATTAGATAAGATCATTTAAGAAGTGCCCTTAAAAGCAAAGGCTTCAAAATTCCAAAAAACCTTATTGAAAGTTTTGTTGCAAAAAGCTAATAAAAAAATTAATTAAAGGGACCAGCCCAGTGGTGTAGTGGTTAAATTTGCACTATCCATTTCAGTAGCTCAGGGTTTGCAGGTTTGGGTGCTGGGCACAGACCTACACACTGCTCATCAAGCCATGCTATGATGGCATCCCACAGACAAAATAGAGGAGTATTGGCACAGATGTTAGCTCATTGGCAATCTTCCTTAAGCAAAAAGAGGAAGATTGGCAACAGATGTTAGCTCAGGGCCAATCTTCCTCAAACACACACACAAAAATTTACAAGAAGTACTTAAAAGAAAACTCTATTAAGTCATAGCTTTACAGACATCCCTGTAAGCTACCTTCAAAGGAGGGAGCAATATGAGCCCCTCCTGGAGTTATGAGACTCTCAGTTTTCTGGGAAACTGCTGTGTTATTCCTTTAAACTGTCAAGAGAAAACTAAAATTAAAAATTAATGGAGTTGGTCAATGCTGCCAGGTATAGTTACTGTTTGTCCCAGCTGAAACCTGACAAGGTTTATGAAAGGATTTAGTGATTTATTATCATATTTTTGACCAAATTGGAAGCTGATATTCAAAGCCTGATAGAATTTTTTATAGGCTTTCCTCCCTAAGTTAAAATAAAACTAAGTACCCATAGGGAAAGAAGAAAATTAGGGATGTGTAGTTGGACAGATAGATCAACCTATAATGTCATTTAAATTACAAGCTAATTTCTGAGGAATTAAGGGCAACTGTCCTTATCTTACAAACCTTTGCAAAATTGGAAATGCAGCTCTAGAGTCAGTTCAAATTTCACCCATTTCCTTTCACAAACCTCCCTTATTTATTTTAAAAGATTGAGGGCCAGCCTGGTGGTGCAGCAGTTAAGTGTGCCTGTTCTGCTTCAGCGGCCCAGGGTTTGTTGGTTCAGATCCCGGGTGCAGACATGGCACCACTTGTCAAGCCATGCTGTGGTAGGTGTCCCACATATAAAGTGGAGGAAGATGGGCATGGATGTTAGCTCAGGGTCAGTCTTCCTCAGCAAAAAAGGAGGATTGGCAGCAGTTAGCTCAGGGCTAATCTTCCTCAAAAAAAAAAAGTAAAAAAAATCTTAAAAGGTTGTAATCTCTCCAGGAGCAATTATTTAGAGCATTGTAAATTCCTAAGACTGAACAAAAAAAGGGAAAGAGAAAAGAAAAATGGCTATAGATGTGCCTTTTCCAAAAATCTAGCATCTTAAGTGTCTTATCCACACATATTAATAGAAAATACCTTTAGCCATCTAAGCAGATAACCTTAATTTATTCCACCTGCCAGAAACAAAATTTAGACTCAATTATTCTTTCATAACTAGTGAGCTTTGTATTAATGTACCTGATTCATGGCAGTAATTTTAAAACAATAGCTATGGAGTCTTTATGGATGTGTGTCTATATGTGTTATATGTATATATCTTCCTACCTCTGGCTGGTATAATTTCTAAAAGAGCTCTATTTAATTTGCTTAAAGTAAGCACTTATATTAAATATTTCTCAATGTAATAGACTGTAACCCAAATGTCTTTCAAGTTAATGTGATATAAAAAAATCTTTGGTAAGTGAAAGCTTATTTAAGGTTGTTGATTTGATTGAAATAAACATGTTTCCAGAGTTATCAGCAATGGAGGTGACACAGACATGATAACTGTTACAAAATTTTTCAATAAAAAAATAACTGACAATAATAGCTGATTTTGCCTAATGTCTCATGAAGTTTTCTAGGCAATATAAATATAATTATTGTGAATAAGTAAACTAAATAGATGTGAAAAAGATAAAAGCTTTTGCATAAAGAGTGTCATCAGCATCTTGGTGGAGTGAGCTTGCCCGAGACTCTCTCCCCTCCAACATACAACCAAAAGGGGCAACAACATTCCAACAGAAAATATCCTAATAGCACAGGAATCCTTGGAGAGTCACAGCAGCCAAAAGACGGAGGGTGGAGAGGGTGGAGACCCCCACGGAGGAGCTGGAATGTGGTAAGAGAGAACTTGGTTCACTCCCCTAAAGACTGAGATCACTGCTGTGGGACATTCCATGAGGGAAGGAGTGGGGGAAGGTAAGTGCTTGCAGGATCACCCAGGACTCCCTAGCTCCCTTGAAGCCTAGAGGAAGCCCTTTACTGGGGCAAAAGCTTTCAGGTGAGGTGACCTAATCAAGCCAAGACCCCAGGAGACCAGATAGCAGAGCTGATTGGGAAACCCAGGTCTGTGTGCAAAAGAAAGGGCTCACTCAAACTGCACTGTGCCAGGCCATCTCAGCTGAAGGCAGAGGGCTCAGAATATGCAGATCTCAACCCCATCTAGTGGTGATAGGCTGTAACTGCAACTGAATAATATCATAATGGGGAAAACCCATACTTCCAGCATCAGGCAATTCATCAAAACTCTAGACCAGAGGGAAAACAATAAATACCCAGAATTATTTCCAGAGGACTCAGAAATAAGTAAACTAAACAACAATGAATTCAGAATAGCTATCATCAAAAAACTCAATAAGGTATAAGAGAATATAGGGAAACAATTCAACAAGTTCAGGAGCTGCTTCAAAAATGAGATTGGAACTATAAAGAAGAATCAATCAGAAATACTAGAGATGAAAGACACAATGGAAGAGATGAAAGACACAATGGAAGAGATGAAACAAAATACAGATTCCATGAATACTTGTGTGGACACCGTAGAGGAGCAAATCAGCATAATCGAAGATGGACATGTTGAAGTGCTCCAGACAGAGGAGGAGAGAGAACTGAGACTAAAAGAAATGGAGAAAATCTCCGAGAAATATCTGACTCAATGAGGAAATGCAACATAAGAATTATAGGTATCCAAGAAGGTAAAGAGAAGGAGAATGGAGCAGAAAGCATGCTCAAAGAATAGCAGAGAACTTCCCAAATCTAGGGAATGAGAGAGAAATGTGTGTGGAGGAAGCTTTCAGATCTCCTAGATTTGTCAATGTAAAAAGACCTACCACAAGGCATGTAGTAGTAAAACTGGCAAAAATGAAGGACAAAGGAAGAATACTCAGGGCAGCAAGGCAGAAGAAAACCTACAAAGGAACCCCCATCAAACTTTCAGCAGATTTCTCTGTAGAAACATTACAAGCTAGGAGAGAATGGAATGAAATATTCAAAACTTTAAAAGATAAAAATCTTCAACCAAGAATACTCTATCCAGCAAAAATATCCTTCAGATATGAGGGAGAGATTAAATCTTTCCCAGACAAACAAAAGCTAAGCAACTTTGCAGCCACAGGGACCCCCTGCAAGAAATCCTCAAGAAGACCCTCATACCTGAAAAAAGAAAAAAGGAAGAAAGCAGTCACAAAACACAGAACAAGGAGACAAATAGAATCAGAATAGGATAACAAATATTCAACTATAACATTAGGATAAAGGGAAGGAAAACACCAAAAACAAAGACAATCTTGTCACTTTAACCACAAACTCACAACACACGTTGGAATAAGATATGAAAATAATAACTTTGGAGGGGAGGAGTAAAGAGATTGAATCAGTTTAGACTAAGGAAATAAGAGGCCATCAGAAAATGGACTATATTATGCACAAGATTCTGAATACAAACTACAGGGTAGCCACTAAACTAAAAAGAAGATCATAGACACAAAGAATAAATAAGGAAAAAACTAAGAAACACAGCCTAAGTAACTGCAGAAATCAATGGGTAGACCAAAATACACAGGATGAGAAACAAAGGAAACACATGAGAGACAAAATGACAGCATTAAGCCCTCATACATCAATAATCACCATCAATGTAAATGAATTGAACTCTCCAATAAAAAGACTCCGAGTGGCAAGATGGATTAATGAACAAGATCCAACAATTTGTTGCCTCCAGGAAACACATCTCAGCTCCAATGACAAGTACAAGCTCAGAATGGAGGGGTAAGAAGATGATACTCCAAACTAATGGCAAACAAAAGAAAGCAGGTATCACAATACTTACATTAGACAAAGTAGATTTCAAGATAAGGCAGGTAAAGAGAGATAAAGGGGCAATATATAATGATCAAAGGGACACTCCATCAAGAAGAAATAATGAGGGGGCTAGCCCAGTGGCACACTGGTTAAGTTCACACATTCCACTTCTCTGCAGCCTGTGGTTCACTGGTTCAGACATGGCACCACTTGGCAAAAAGCCATGCTGTGGTAGGTGTCTCACGTATAAAGTAGAAGAAGATTTATATGAATGCTAGCTCAAGGCCAGTCTTCCTCAGCAAAAGAGGAGGATTGGTAGTAGTTAGCTCAGGGCTAATCTTCCTCAGAAAAAAAGAAGAAATAAAACTTATAAATATCTATGCACCCAACACAGGAGCACCAAAGTTCATAAAGCAACTCTTAACAAACCTAAAAGAAGATATCAAAAATAACACAATAGTAGTAGGGGACCTCAACATCCCACTCACAACATTGGACAGATCATCCAGACAGAAAATCAGCAAGGAAACAGTGGAATTAAACAAAAAGCTAAACCAGTTGGACTTTATAGACATATACAGAACATTCCATCCAAAAACAGCAGAATACACATTCTTTTCAAGTGTACACGGAACATTGTCAAGGATAGACCATATGTTGGGAAACCAGGCAAGCCTATATAAATTTTTAAAAGTTGAAATAATAACAAGCATCTTCTCTGATCATAATGCTATAATTACAAGAAAAAAGCTGAGAAAGAGACAAAGGTGTGGAGACTAAACAATATGCTATTGAACAAGCAATGGATCATTGAAGAAATTAAAGAAGGAATCAAAAAATATCCAGAGAAAAATGAAAATTAAAATGATATCATGCCATACCAACTCATATGGGATACAGCAAAAGCTGTATTAAGACAGAAATTCATTGCAATACAGGCACACCTTAACAAACAGGAAAAATCCCAAATAAGCAATCTCAAATTACACCTAACTGAATTGGAAAAGGAAGAACAAATGAAGCCCAAAGTCAGCAGAAGCAGAGAAATAATAAAAATCGGAGCAGAAATAAGTGCTATTGAAACACAAAAGGCAGTAGAAAGGATCAATGAACCAAAGAGCCGGTTCTTTGAGAAGATAAATAAAATTGACAAACCCCTAGCCTGACTTGCAAAGAACAAAAGAGAGAAAGCTCAGATAAACAAAATCAGAAATGAAAGAGGAGAAATAACAACAGACTCCATAGAAATACAATGGATTATAAGAGAATACTACAAAAAACTATAAGCTAACAACATGGATAACCTAGAGGAAATGGATAAGTTCTTAGACTCTTACAACCTCCCAAAGCTAAATCAAGAAAAACAGACAATCTGAACAGACCAATCACAAGGAAAGAGATTGAAACAGGAAGCAAAAGCATCCCAAAGAATAAAAGCCCAGGACCAGATGGCTTTCCTGGGGAATTCTACCAACCTTTCAGAGAGGATTCAATATCTATCCTTTTCAAGCTATTCCAAAACATTAGGGCAGATGGAACAATTCCTAACACATTCTACAGGGCCAACATCACTATGATATCAAAGCCCGACAAGGACAGCACAAAAAATAGATCTACAGGGGCTGGTCCCATGGCCAAGTGGTTAAGTTTGCACGCTCCGCTGCAGGCGGCCCAGTGTTTCATTGGTTCGAATCCTGGGTGTGGACATGGCACTGCTCATCAAACCACGCTGAGGCAGCATCCCACATGCCACAACTAGAAGGACCCACAATGAAGAATATACAACTATGTACCAGGGGGCTTTGGGGAGAAAAAGGATAAAAGAAAATCTTAAAAAAAAAAGAGGGATCAGGGGCTGGCCCCGTGGCCGAGTGGTTAGGTTCGCACGCTCCGTTGCAGGCGTCCCAGTGTTTCATTGGTTCAAGTCCTGGGCACGGACATGGCACTGCTCGTCAGACCACGCTGAGGCAGCGTCCCACGTGCCACAACTAGAAGAACCCACAACGAGAAATATACAACTATGTACTGGGGGGCTTTGGGGAGAAAAAGGAAAAAATAAAATCTTTAAAAAAAAAAAGAGGGATCTACATGCCAATATCACTGATGAACATAGATGCAAAAATCCTCTACATAATTTTGGCAACCCGAATTCAGCAATACATCAAAAGGATCATACATCATGATCAAGTGAAATTCATACCAGGGACACAGGGATAGTTCAACATCCACAAATCAATCAACGTGATACACCACATCAACAAATTGAGGAATAAAAACCTTATGATGACCTCAATAGATGCAGAGAAAGCAATCGAAAAGATCCAACAGCCATGTATGATAAAAACTCTGAATAAAACTGGGATAGAAGGAAATTACCTCAACATAATAAAGGCCATGTATGACAAACCCACAGCCAGCATCATACTCAATGGGCAAAAACTGAACGCCATCCCCCTGAGAACAGGAACGAGACAAGGATGCCCTCTATCACCACTCTTATTCAACATAGTACTGGAGGATTATGCCAGAGCAATTAGGCAAGAGAAAGGAATAAAAGGAATCCAAATAGGGAGTGAAGAAGTGAAACTCTCACTGTTTGCAGATGACATGATCTTATATATACAAAATGTCAAAGAATCCATTGGAAAACTTTTAGAAATAATCAACAGCTAAAGCAAAGTTGCAGGGTATAAAATCAAGTTACATAAATCAGTAGCATTTCTATACTCTAATAGTGAACTACCAGAAAAATAACTCATGATCCCAATACCATTCACAGTTGCAACAAAAAGAATAAAACACCTTGGGGTGAATTTAACTGAGGAAGTGAAAGACATATACAATGAAAACTACAAGACTTTCCTGAAAGAAATTGATGACAACATAGAGATGGAAAGACATTCCATGCACATGAATTGGAAGAATAAACATAGCTAAAATGTCCATAATACCTAAAGCAATCTACAGGTTCAACACAATCTCAATCAGAATCCCAATGACATTCTTTACAGAAATAGAACAAAGAATCCTAAAATTCATATGGGGCAACAAAAGACCCCGAATTGCTAAAGCAATCCTGAGAAAAAAGAACCAAGCCACAGGCATCACAATCTCTGACTTCAAAACATTCTACAAAGCTACAGTAATCAAGACAGCATGGTACTGGTACAAAAACAGGTGCAGAGATCAATGGAACAGAATTGAAAGTCCAGAAATAACACCACACATCTATGGACAGCTAATCTTCAACAAAGGAGCTGAAGGCATACAATGTAGAAAAGAATGTCTTTTCATCAAATGGTGCTGGGAAAACTGGAAAGTCACATATAAAAGAATGAAAATTGACCATTCTTTTTCACCATTCACAAAAATAAACTCAAAATGGATCAAAGACATAAAGGTAAGACCTGAAACCATAAGGCTTCTAGGAGAAAATTTAGGCAGTACACTCCTTGACATCAGTATTAAAAGGATCTTTTCGGACACCATGTCTTCTCAGAGAAGGGAAACAATAGAAAGAATAAACAAATGGGACTTCATCAGACTAAAGAGCTTCCTCAAGGCAAAGGAAAAGAGGATTGAAACAAAAAAATCAACCCACTAATTGGGAAAAAATATTTGCAATTCATATATCCAACAAAGGGGTAATCTCCATAATATATAAAGAACTCACACAACTCAATAAGAAAACATCAAACAACCCAATCAAAAAATAGGCAGGGGACAGAACAGACATTTCTCCAAAGAAGATATATGGATGGCCAATAGGCACATGCAAAGATGTTCATCATCACTGATCATCAGGGAAATGCAAATCTAAACTACACGATCACCTTACACCAATTAGAATGGCAAAAATAACCAAAACAAAAAGTAACAAATGTTGGAGAGGTTATGGAGAACAAGGAACCCTCATACACTGATGGTGGAAATGCAAGCTGGTGCAGCCACTGTGGAAAACAGTATGGAGATTCCTCAAAAAATTAAAAATAGAACTACCATATGACCCAGCTATCCCACTACTGGGTATCTATCCAAAGAGCTTGAAGTCAGCAATTCCAAAAGTCCTATGCACCCCTATGTTCATTGCAGCATTATTTTACAATAGCCAAGATGTGGAAGCAACCTAAGTGCCCATCGACTGATGAATGGATAAAGAAGATATGGTATAAATATATAATGGAATACTACTCAGCCATAAAAAAGGATAAAATTGTCCCATTCACAACAACATGGATGGACCTTGAGGGTATTATGTTAAGTGAAGTAAGCCAGATAGAGAAAGACAACCTCTGTATGACTCCACTCATATGTGGAAGTTAAACATGTAGACAAAGAGAACAGATTAGTGGATACCAGGGGAAAGGGGGGTTGGTTGATGGGCACAAAGGGTGAAGTGGTGTACCTACAATACGACTGACAAACAATAATGTACACCTGAAATTTCACAAGCTTTTAAACTATCATAATCTCTATAAAAATTCAAAAGAAAAAAGTTTTTCCATAAACTTTTTAACAATAATTATGTATTATGCTATATGCACTTAAAATAACTTCAAAACCTTTTGATAACTTGAAACTTTAGAGTTTTACTAAAGTAAGTTAAAAATTTGCATTGTCTCTAGGTCATTTCCACACAAGATAAAATGTTAGAATTACTAATCAGATTAATCCACCTTTGGCTTAATATTTCAGAGAAACTGGAAAAAGTTGGGATAATTAATAAACAGTATCTTGTGGCATACTGAGAAATTTCCTATGAGAAAGCACAGGTTTCTAGACAGTCTATATACAAAAGAAGTAAGATGTAGGTTTTCAGTAAAGAAGGCATAAGGAATAGAGACATTTTTGTTTTATTAATAGATAAAGCTGTCCTAAAGTACTAGGAAAGAAAGAAGGTATGGGACAAATTCTGAATGTAAAAAGAAGGTTATAGAAGTTTTGTAGAAGAGGAACCCTGAGGAAAGAGTTTTGTGCATGGTCAAGTTGGCTAAGATTAATATTAATTTAATTAAGTGAATAAGTTTTAATATCAAAAGTGAACTGCTGCAAAAATCAGAATTGCATTTTCTTTCTCTTAAAAGGATAATTTTCTCAGAATTTTAGTCTGCTCTTGATAAAGAGATTATGAAATGTTTTTTCTTTACCTTTGAGTAGTCTAGCAGAAGGGCAGGGATTTTATATTTTATCAAAATAAATTTCCTGTATTGTTTTTTTCAGGTCTTTAATCACAGGAGCTAAGGCTTTTCTCATGACTCTCTAATTTTTGATATTTGCCAGAAAATCTGTAATTCTCATCATGGATAATTAAGCATTGTTTCACAGTGACTTATGATACTGTTTAATCAAGTATTTTAAAGCCTTTTGATATTTTTGACAAGCTTCCCCTAAATTCAAATCCTAAAGAAATTCATTCTTTTGACCTGAAAGTAACTTCAAGAATTTCCAGCGGGTCACTGGGACATCACAAATAATTTGTTCTCTCTTCCTATAAAGAGGGAGATAGTAAACCCATTAGGTTTATTTGGTATATTAAATAGCATGGAAAGCATCATGAAGTAAATGATGACAAAACATCTCAGGTTGTATTGTGTGGGTATATGTTAATATAAGTGTTCCAAGAATTATATACATTTTTTAAAAAATCTATGTCCTGGCATAATTCTAGTCACTATATTAACCCTGCTACCTTGCTTCTAGCACCACAGGAGGAAAGTGACCGTGGCTACATTTTATGATCTATTTTGGTTTACAAATGGGTTCTATTTAAAAGATGAACAAAGACATTATGGGGTTGGATATGCAATAACATCCTCAGTGGACATAATTGAGAGTTCTTATTTACTACAAATAAAATAAGCATAGCAAGCCAAATTAATTGCTTTAACTTGAGCTTGTCATTGGCTAAATATCAGGTGAAAAATATTTATAGTGACAATCATTATGCTTTTGGAGTAGCACATGACTTTGGAATGCTGAGGAAACAAGAAGAGTTTTTTAACCTCTTCAGGATAATGTATAAAGAATGGGAAACAGGTTGTAGAATTGTTAAACACTATACAGTTACCAAAACAATTAGCAATTATTAAAATACCAAGGGCATTCCATATCTGATACTTTGGAAGCTAAAGATACAGTTGATAAGCAATCAGCTTTGAAGGCTTAAGGTATCCAGCCTTGAGAACATCTGCTACTTTCTATTAACTCTGCTAACCTAGTAAAAGATTTCCTTCTATAGGCTCAAGAAATTGCCACAGAGGAGAAACAAACATGGCAACTAAAAGGGGGAATTTTTGACATGAGCACACAGAATTGATATGGACCCAATAAAAAAAGCCCATAGTGCCTATTGGACCGCAATTGCCATGCTACAGTATGTACATCAATTAACCAATGGGCATCTGAAAATACGATTTTATGGGGAAAACTATTTTTGGAAACTTTTCCCACAGTGGCTCATAAAACCTATGCTCATTGTGCTATATGCCCAAAGTATAATCCAGGGAAACCACTTCATGGGTCACTAGGTCACATTCTCCTTCCTCAGGGACCCTTTGAGGTATGGCAATTGGACTTTGCTCAAATGCCACCATCTCAAGGATATAAATATATCCTAGTAATATTTTGTATGTTTTTCACATTGGATTGAGGCCTTTCCTTGCAGAAGAGCAATGGCTTTGGCAGTAGGTAAATTATTATTGGATGGAGTAATTCCTGTTTGGGGAAGTCCTATCTAGTTACACAGTGACTGGGAAACTCATTTCACCTGACAATAATTAAATCCATCTGTGACATTTGGCCAATAATGTAACACTTTCACTGTGCTTATATCCCCTGTTCCTGGGACTAGTGGAAAGAACTAACAGCACTATCAAAATTCAATTAGCAAAACCTTCAGAACCATTTAATCTCTCATGGTCAAAAGCTCTTCTGCTAGTGCACCTCCATCTTAGATCTACACCCTTTGGTAAACATTAGCTGTCTCTTTTTGAAATAATAACAGTACTACCTATGTAATTAGATGAAGGAATGTATGAGCCAACTTTCCTTGAGGGAAATATCTTACATTATTGTCAGTGTCATTGAGGTGCTTAAAAGGAATGAAAGATTGGTAGCTGATTCCTCTCACAGTGAGCTCCTAGGGGACAAAAACCTTAAGGACCATGGACTACAACCTGGAGAGTTTGTTTATTGGAAGAGACATCAGATAAAAGACTCTTTGCGCCCCAGTTGGAAAGGACCATACTAGGTACTATTAATCAATCCATGTGCTGCAAAATTAAAAGGCATAGACTCACAGATTCACATTCCTCGTTAAAAAAAGAAAAAGGCTTCTCCACCTGAGTGGCTTTCAACTCCCATTTCTGACACTCAACTTTGGCCAATACAAATACCTCCAAACCAGGATGAGAAGATGGCCTCTGTTGTAAATAGGTGTCCCAAGTCTCTTGACCAAGCCTGTATTTCCAAACATTTAAACCCTTGTAATGCTTAAACTATAAACCCATTTTGTAACTGCTACAATAATAAATTTCTAGGTTGCCTTCTTGGTACTTTTTGACTATTTTTCTTATCTACCCAAATACTTCATTTTCTTCCCTCTAACTCTATAAGACAGATTAGAACCTAATTACGAATCCTTTTAATTAACCACAAAAATGCCATTTGAGATTTTTCCTCATATTCTGATTGTTTTTCCAATCCACATCTGAATGGGCCTCTGATGAAACTGTCTTTTTACAATGAGCTTATTCCTTTGCTTCACACAAACATCAGTCCAATTGTTGGATATGTGGCCAACTCCCCCCTTTTAGTACATCTTGGTTACCTTGATGGGTTTCTCCTTTTCAAGGTACATTTTGGAAAGCTTGAAAGCAATTTATTACCATGGAAAGATCTAGTGCCAGTGTTCAGAGTTCATCCAATATTATTAATTATGATTCCGAAAACACAGCAAATAGCTCACAGTATTAATGATATAGAACCTAGCTATTCTTTTTCTGTTACTCAGACCATCCAATTATCCACAATATTTGGAATTAAACAAAAGAACCCAGATAGTACTGTGAGAACTATGGAAGGTTTCACACAAATCTGGGATGGATGTGTTTGTTTTACTCCTAACCATAGATCTTTAAGCATACCAGCACCTTTATGCTGGTAACAAAAAAACACTCCAAACAAAATCTATCAGATTTCACTCAAAATATAGGATAGATATCCCTTGAGCCATGTCAAAATACTACCATACTTAAAGAAACTGATTGGTGTGGAACAGACTGATCTTGAAGGCCAGGCATTTATTGCATGGCTCCTAATGGAACTCAATGGTTATGTGGAACAAATCTCTGGCCTTGGCTACTGTCTGAATAGCTAGGATGCTACACCCTGGGTTTCCTTTGGATGCAGGGAAGCATTATCCCTGAGCTAACAACTGTTGTCAATATTTCTCTCCTTAAGGCCGGATGGACTCGTTCAGTGTTCCACTGGTACAACCACCTAGTGGTTATATTTGTTCCTTCCTTGGAGTTAGAAGATGTCATATCACATATAGAAGCCCTGACTAAGTTTACTCAACAAGCCCTTAATGACAGTCAAGCAGGAATAGCCTTATTAAATACTGAAATGTCTTTAATGAGAAAGGCTGCCCTTCAAAACAGAATAACCTTAGATATTCTAATTGCATCCCAAGGGGTACATGTGCAATCATTCAAACTGAATGTCATTTTTTTATACCTGATGAATCTTCCAGTGGATCATCTCTGTTAAAGCATATGAAAAAGCAGGTGACTGCCTTAAGCAATCCTACACCTAGTCTTGATTTCTTTAGTTGGCTCCCTTCATGTATTGGCTCCCTTTCACAATCTGGATTGCAGTTCTTATTTCCATAGTCCTTGGAATTCTTGTATTAATCCTAATGTTCAAACTAATCACTGTTTTCTTTACTCAGTGTTGTAAGACTGGTATGCCGGCTAGAATGATGATTGCTCAATAACTTGAGATGGTTGATTGATCTTATAACTCTGGACAAATTTCTTTCCCTGATAAAGACTATGCCTAAATTCATTCTTCTAAAGTAATCATTTCAAGTATTAAATTCTTACCAATATTGCTATATCTGTACTATAATTATAAACAATATAACCACAAGAAGTCATGTAAAAGCACATGTACAATGTTTGTGCAAAAAGCTAAAATTAATTGAAAAATTACATTACTTATGAAATGCTTCCCATGTCAATATATACCTCTATGCTTGTCCACTGTATCCAACTACTTCCCCCCAATGTGGATAAATGGGCAAATCAATGAAATAAAAGCCTAGCACTGAGGGACATGATAGACCCAGGGCAGGCAGCAGCCACCCTGCTGCTGAGGAACAATATTTTGATCATCAATGATTTCTGTCAAAAGATTATCAATCAAAAGAGGAAAGTGATGGAACAAATGAAAAACAATAAGGAAAGTTAATGAAGTGAAGTACATGAGGAAGACTTTTTGGTTTAAAACTGATTTGGCCTCAATTTTTTTTCCAGAATGGCCTGATGTGACCTATCAAGCATGCATTGTACATCTGCTTCAAATGTTAAACAGTATCCCAAAGCAGAAAATGTTGCCTTTAAAGATAGGGATGAATGCCTCCCTCGCATATCAGCATTTCTTTTAAGATAAGCATTCTTCCCCAGAACCCAGGGTCAGATTGACCTGCTGTATGTAGCAAAACATCTTGTAACTGTACTAAAAAGAAAAAAAAGTATTCCTGTCATATTTGATGTTCCTTTTCCAAAACAGTATATAACCAGGCTGCACACCTCACTTTTCTGGAGTGCTTCCTTCTCTGATGGAGGTTGCTCTCTGTGGCTATAGTCCTCAGAAATAGCTCATATATTAAACTCAACTCAGTTTTGATCTATATATCAATTATTGGTTACTTGCATTGACAAGAGTAAACAATAATTTCCTGATGACTTGAAATGTATCAGATTTCCACCCTGAAGAGAATTTTTTATTAGCTCGCTCATGTTCCAGTTAACTACAAAGTCACACATGCAGTTTAAAATGTTGGCAGAAACAAGAAAAAAACTTGGATAAGATTAGCTTTGAACCCTCTGCTTATTCCCTTCTACCTCACTCCAAAATAAACAAATGAATCATCTTTTTGTAAAATTTAAAATGCTAAATCATTCCACTGAAAACCTATTACCATTTTTAAATTTTAAGTGGTTCAAAACATGTTTCCTATACAGAAGTTAAAGCATTAAACCATGGTCAGGAACAAAGTGTGGCCTAACAAAAATTTGTGGAGGTCCTTATCATTGTCCCTATTCCCTAGCTTTGGGTATTTTACCAGTCTCTGAATATTACTTTTAGTAGTGTGGTGACTATATTTTCCAAACTCCAAATCAGGCCATTAGACCTGATAAATGAGGTTTCTGTGTTGCTTATTGGTGAAAAGTGCAATTCAGGAGATGTAACATGGATGTTGAAAAAACTGGGACTTCTGGGACACTCTGATGGTTTGGAAGGATAATAGGAGAGAATGCCTGAAATTTAAAATGTCCTGGAAAATTTGGTTACTGTATGAATAGGACATCTGAGTCAATGATATTGGATAGGTGAAAAAAATCAGTTAAAAGTCAAACAGGAAAAATTGGCAATAATATTTAACCTGAAATCATTAGAAAATATATTCCATGGTTCATTTATACATAGATGAATTTCAAGAAAATGGCAAGTAGCATTATGCAAATACATCCCAGACCCTCTATTTGATGTGAAACATGTTCAAGAGTAAGATAATCTTCTGGAGTTGATACCCCATGCATATACTATCAAGATTTTAGGATTACTGCTCAACCTGGCATCACCAATCTGTGGGGATATATATTCCCATGAGGCACTAGCATCTGGGCTGGCCATATCAGCAAATATGTTGTTAGTTGTAGCTCCTTGTTGCCACAGCTATCATGATGAAAGTGTCAACCTCATTTACCTCCATCTACTCCTGAGAGATCCCCTTCTGATTCTATAGTTTTAGTGATTTTATAGATGCAATAATACTGTGTTTGTGGGTAGACAAGAAAAGGATCACAATCTGCCTCTAGAGTCTAGAAGTACATAGAGTGAGTCACAGGGTGAGTCTTATTCATCTTTAAGTCCCCTATGCTAAGCCTCACATATAGTAGATGTTCCACAAATATCTGATAAATGGCTTATAAGATCGTCAAGGAAGGACGCATTTTCCTGACCTTCCAAGTTTTTCTTTTTGTCTTTATCACTGAATAGTAGATGTTTCCTTGAGTTGACTGTCATCTTATAGGCAAGCACGATGGGGAGCAATGTTTTGAAGCAGGGGATAAAATTATTCACAGAATGGTTCAAATGTGGATGTGTGTCTTGGAGGAGCTGCTACTTACCTACCTTCCTGTGTGCCCAGGAAGAAGATGGGTGGTCATTATCTCTCTTTCCAAGTGCCACCTATGAAACTCCTGGTCCTTAAAAGAAGCATTAGTATCTTGTAACTTGGCTATTTAGGCTACTTCCTTGTAGAGGGTAATAAGAAGCACAATAGGTGACTATTAACCTTATTTCTCCCTTAGAGTGAAATCTTGCCAGAATATAGAAGGTAGCAAAGAGCGTTAAGAAACTGTGTCAGTCTTCATCAGCTTTCCAGAAATCTAATCGTCACAATGGTCTGACTGAACAGAGAGAAATAGAGAGAGAGAGAGAAAGAGAGAGAGAGAGAGAAAGGGAGAAAAGCAAATTAAAACAAACGTGATGTAGCAATAGCAAAGAACAAATCCATATCCGACAGGATCCCAAGAATTTTCTAAATTTCATGAGCAAGTTAAAGGGCTACCTATCAGTCTCTGTCATCTGAGGACAGCAGAAACAAGTCTCTATTGGAAGAAGCTGCCAAATCAGTAAAATTGTTTCCTACCTCTACCAGTTGGAAAGAAGAATCATGTCCCTTTGTACAGCTGACAAATCACAAACCATTTTTTCCTTTAATGGAAAAAAAAATCCCTTTGCTCTTGCTCTTGTATATATATATTTATTAATTTTTCATCCTGTATATACCAAGGAATACATGATTGCAATAGACAGTTCATATGTAGTAAATCATTAATGTAGGTTAAGCCAATAAAAGCCAAACAAATCCAAATTGAGACTATTAAGCAGTCTAATGCTGTGTACTAGTCCAATGATTGACTTACTTTGTATATTTTTCGGTGGACTTAGCTTCATACAGCTTTGTTTTATGTTCTCATACAAATATTGCTTTAAGAGGGTCACTAAACCAAAGATAAAAAATGTGCACAATTTTGGAGCCCAATTTGCATATGTATGCAGCAATCATGTTTTTGCATAATAAAATGTCCCATTTGGAAGATTTTATTTGAGTTTGGCCAAGTAAGAATAACAGATGGACTGGATATTTTAGTGCCCCAAATCTCTTATTGAATCCAGACAAGCAATAGAATTCAAAGACCTAACATAAATATTGTTGCTGTGCTAAAAGGTAAACAGTGGTGATGATATTCTTGCCACCCCTTATCAAAAACAAATCAACTTTCCAAGAATGTAGAAATGTATTAATTATTACTTAGGACTTAAAGAAGGAGCCCTCAGGCTATAGCCTTCTTTAACATGAGAAAACATGAGAATAAAATTAAAATTTCAGAAAATATATTTTCATAGATTTAATCAGGAAAAGAAACTAAAAGACCAATAAAAATGTGATAGTAATTATAGTTTAAAAGGCAATTCCATATATTTTCCTAATATGAATTTTAGAACAAACATATGAAACAAACAAGGTAAATACTATTTCCCTCATTAGTTAAATGAGGAAACTGAGGCCCTGAAATATTATGTGACATTCCATGTCATGAAATTTCACACTGATAGAGCTAGAACTGGAATATAGGTCTTCTGAACCATAGTACACTTTTTCTTCTGCCTTCTAGACCATTACTAAGTAGTATTTCTCTGTATGGATATACTACAATCTGTTTATTCATGCACCAGTTGATGAAATTTTGGGTTATTTCAGTTTTACAAATAAAGCTGTTATAAATATTTGCATACAAATCTTTATATGGACATTAGTTTCATTACTCATGATTAAATAAGAGGGTAATGACTGGTTCATATAGTAGTTCTATGTTTAACTTTTTAAGAAACTGCCTAACCATTTTCCAAAGGAGTTTTATCAATTTACATTCTCACCAGCTCTGTATTTATGAGTTCTGGTTTTTCCACGTCCTTGCTAACATTTAGTGGTCAGCTTATTTTCAAAATTTTAGTCATTCTGATAGGTATGTAGTAGTATCTCATTACGGTTTTAATTTGCATTTCTCTAATCATTAATGATGTTGGACATCTTTTCCTGTGGTTATGTGCAATTGCTGTCTCTCTATTTTTTAGTAATCATTAAACTGGTTTATTGATTAAATTGCAATACCAAAGTTAAATATTTAGCTCTCATTTTTGAGAAAAAAATAATAAGGCATAATTTCATATCTGGTAAAAATATAAATAACATAATTTTTCCTTTGTTAGACCAAATCTAAGAAGACAGGCAAAACTTGCATTCCTAAAAGAGCATGTTACTTTAGTTATAAATTAAATAACTAGGTGGGATTCATCTCCCATTTGACATTTAGTGATTAAGGGGCTCAGATATACTGGCTCACTCATGCCTTGCACAAAGTCATCAGATGATAATTTCGATTTTTATGGGGAAATTAGAGAATTTAGGGTCAGGCTCTGTACCCCATCACACTTATTTTGCCCTCTACCCTTTTTAATTTTTTGTATTTATTTAATTAGTTTTTTTATTGCAGTAACATTGGTTATGACTTTCAGGTGTACAACATAATATATTTTGAATTCTGTGTAGATTAAATCATATTCACCACCCAAAGACTAATTATAATCTATCAGCACAGTCATGTGCCTAATCACCTCTGTTAAAGAAAGGTTAACTCTCTCCCTCCCTACTTCCCCTTTGGTAACCACTCATCCAATCTCTGTTGCTGTGTGTTTGTTTGGTGTTGTTTTTATCTTCTACTTATGAGTGAGATCATATGGTATTTGACTTTCTCCCTCTGACTTATTTCAGCTAGCATAATACCCTCAAGGTCGATCCATGTTGTCACAAATGGCTGGATTTCATCGTTTCTTATGGCTGAGTAGTATTCCATTGGGTATACCACGTCTTTATCCATTCATCCTTTGATGGGCACCTATGTTGCTTCCAAGTCTTGGATATTGTGAATGATGTTGTGATGAACATAGGAGTGCATGTATCTTTATGCATTTGTGTTTTCAAGTTCTTTGGATAAATACCCAGCAGTGGAATAGATGGACCATATGGTAGATCTATTCTTAACATTTGGAGGAAACTCCATACTGTTTTCCACAGTGGCTGCACCAGTTTGCACTACCACCAGCAGTGTATGAGGCTTCCCTTCTCCCCACACCCTCTCCAACACTTACTGCCTTCTGTCTTGTTAATTGTAGGCATTTTGATGGGAGTGAGGTGACATCTCATTGTAGTTTTGATTTGCATTTCCCTGATAGTTAATGATGTTGAAAATGTTTTCATGTGCCTGTTGGCCATCTGTGTATCTTCTTTGGAGAAACTTCTGTTCAGATCTTTTGCCTAGTTTTTAATTGTGTTGTTAGTTTTTTGGTTATTGAGATGTATGTGTTCTTTGTATATTTTGGATATTAACCCCTTATCTGTTACATGGTTTGAAAATATCTTCTCCCTATTGTTAGATTGTATTTTTGTTTTGTTGATGGTTTCCTTTGCTGTGCACAAGCTTTTTAGTTTGATGTACTCCCATTTGTTTATTTTTTCTATTGTTTCCCTTGCCCAGTTAGAAATGGTGTTTGAAAAAATGCTGCTAAGACCGAAGTGGAAGAGCATATTGCCTATGTATTCTTCTAGAAATTTCATGGTTTCAGATCTTACCAGGAAAAAATCTTAAAGACTCTTTCAACTCTAATTTATTTTGAGTTGATTTTTGTGCATGGTGTAAGACAAAGATCTACTTTCACTCTTTTGCATGTAGTTGTCCAGTTTTGCCAACATCATTTATGAAGAGACTCTCCTTTCTCCAGTGTACGTTCTTGGCTCCCTTTGTTGCAAATTAGCTGTCCATAGATGTGTGGATTCATTTCTGCACTCTTGATTCTGTTCCACTGATCTGTGTGTCTGTTTTTGTGCCAGTACAATGCTGTTTTATTTATTATAGCTTTGTAGTACATTTTGAAATCAGGGAGTGTGATACCTCCAGGTTTGTTCCTTTTTTCTCAGGATTCCTTTGACAATTCGGAGTCTTTGTTTTTCCATATAAATTTTAGGAGTCTTCGTTCTATTTCTGTGAAAAACATCATTGGACCTTTGATAGAGATTGTACTGAATCTGTAGATTACTTTAGGAAGTATGGACATTTTAACTAGGTTAATTCTTCCAATCCAAGAGCACAGAATATCTTTCCATTACTTTGTGTCTTTTTCAATTTCTTTCAACAGTTTTATAGTTTTTGGTGTACAGATCTTTCACCTCTTTGGTTAAGATTATTTCTAAGTATTTTATTCTTTTTGTTGCAATTGTAAATGGGATTGCATTCTTAATTTCTCTTTCTGTTAACTTCCTTTTAGTGTATAGAAATGCAACTGATTTTTGTATGTTGATCTTGTATCCTGCAACTTGATTGTATTAATTTATTATTTCTAAAAGATTTTTATTGGATTATTTCGGGTTTTCTATATATAAAATCATGTCATCTGCAAATGGTGACAATTTCACTTCTTCTTTTCCAATTGTCATCCGTTTTAATTCTTATTCTTGCCTGATTGCCCTGGATAAAACTTCGCATAGTATATCAAGAGTGGTGACAGTGGGCATCCTTGTCTGGTTCATGTTATTTGAGGGATAGCTTTCAGTTTTTCTTTGCTGAGAATATTTGCTGTGGGTTTGTCATACATGGCCTTTATTATGTAGAGGTATTTTCTTTCTATACTCATTTTGTAAGATTTTTTTTATCATAAATGAATGATGTAGCTTGTCAATGCTTTCTCTGCATCTATTGGAAAGGTTCATGTGATATTTATTCTTCATTTTGTTAATGTGGTGTATCACGTTGATTTATTTGCAGATTTTTAACCATCTCTGAATCCCTGGAATAAATCCCACTTGATCATGGTGTATGATCTTTTTAATGTATTGTTGTATTTGATTTCCTAGTAGTTTGTTGAGTATTTTTGAATTGATGTTCATCAATGATATTGGCCTGCAATCTCCTTTTTGTCTGTGTTGTCCTTGCTTTTGGTGTCGGGATAATGTTGGATTTGTACAATGAGTTAGGAAGCTTTCCCTCCCCTTCAGTTTTTTGGAACAGTTTGAGAAGGATAGATATTAAGATTTCTTTGAATGTTTTGTAGGATTCACCAGGGAAGCCCTCTGGTCCTGGACTTTTGTTTTTTGGGAGGTTTTTGATTATCGTTTCAATCTCCTTACTGGTGATTGGTCTATTCCACTTCTCTACTTCTTCTTGATTCAGTTTTGGAAGGTTGTATGACTCTAAGAATTTCTCCATTTCTTCTAGATTATCCAATTTTTTGGCGTATAGCTTTTCATAGAATTTTCTTATAATCTTTTGTATTTCTAAGGTATCTGTTGTAATTTCTACTGTTTCTGAAGTTATTTATTTCAGCCTTCTTTTTTTCTTGGTGAGTTTCACTGAAGGGTTGTCAATTTTGTTTGTTTTTTTCAAAGAACCACCTCTTGATTTCATTGATATTTTGTATTTTTTAACTCTCTATTTCATGTATTTCACCTCTGATTTTTATCATTTTCTCCCTTCTGCTGCTTTTGGGCTTTGTTTCTTCTTCTTTATCCAGTTCCTTTAGATGTACTGTTAGATTGCTTAATTGGGATTTTCTTGTTTGTTGGGGTATGTCTGAATTCCTATAAATTTCACTTTTAAAGTTGTTTTTGCTGTATCTCAAATATTTTCTAGTTTTGTATTTTCATTTTCATTTGTCTCCAGGTATTTTTTGATTTCTCCTTTGATTTCTTCAATAACCCAATCATAGCATTTTGTTTAATCTCCACATATTTCTGGCTTTTGTGATTTTCTGCCTGTATTTGATTTCTAGTTTCATACTTTTATGGTCAGAAAAGATGTTTGGTATTATCTGTATCTTCTTAAATTTATTGAGAATTATTTTGTGGCCTAATATGTGATCAATCCTGGAGAATGTTCCATGTGCATTTGAAAAGAATGTTTCAGGATGGAATGTTTTTAGGATGGAATTTTCCATATACATCTACTAAGTCCATCTGGTCTAGTGTGTCATTTAAGGCTGATGTTTCCTTATTGATCTTCTGTTTAGATGATCTATCCATTGGTGTCAGTGGAGTGTTAAATTCCCCTATTATTGTGGTGCTGTCTATGTCTCCTTTTATGTCTGTTAATAATTGCTTTATATATTTATGTGTTCCTACGTTGAGTGCATAGATACTTAAAAATGTCATATCCTCTTGTTGGATTGTCCCATTTGTCATTTGCAGTGCCCTTCTTTGTCTCTTGTTACAGTTTTTGTTTTAAATTCTCTTTTGTCTGATATAAGTATTGCTAACCCAGCTTTCTTTTCATTGCCATTAGCATGCAGTATCTTTTTCCATCCTCTCACTTTCAGTTTGTGAGTTTCTTTATTTCTGGAGTGTGTCTTGTGTCTGCAGCATATATATGGGTCTTGTTTTTTTATCCACTGAGCCACACTATGCCTTTTGATTGGAACATTCAGTGTATGGACATTTAAACCAGCTATTGATAAATATATACTTATTGCCATTTTGTTAGTTTTTTTCTGGGTGTTTACATGTTCTTCTCTGTTCCTTTCTTTTGCTCTTTCTCTCTTCCCTTGTGGTTTGATGGCTTTCTTTAGTATTATGTTTGGGTTCTTTTCTCTTACTTATTCATATATTTATTATAGGGTTCTGATTTGTGAGTACCAGGAGATTCATATATAATAATCTACAAATATAGCAATCTATATTAAGTTGATGGTCTCTTTAGATTGATCTCTTTGTACAAGCTCTACTCTTTTATTCCCCTTCTCTCACATTTTGCGTTTTTGATATCAAATACAATGTCTTATTTTGTGTGTGTCTATCCATTCCCCTCAACATTGAAATAGCTAATGTTAGTACCTTTGTCTTTTAACCTTAATATTATGTTAATAGGTGGTTGATCTGCTACTTTTACTGCAATTTTTTCCTTTATCAGTGAACTTATTGCCTTTTTTTGGATCATTTTCTTATTCCTATTTGTGGTCTTCTCCATCCCACTTAAATAAGTCCCTTCGGCATTTCTTGTAGAACTGGTTGCTTGATGATAAACTTCTTTAAATTTTGCTTGTCTGGGAAACTTTTCTGTCTCCTTCCATTCTGAATGATAACCTTGACAGGTAGAGTATTCTTTGCTATAGGGTTTTTCCTTTTGAGACTTTAAATATGTCATGCCACTCTCTTCTAACATGGAATGTTTCTGCTGAGACGTCAGCTGATAGCCTTATGGGGTTTCCTTTGTATGTCACTTGTTGCCTTTCTCTTGCAGCTTTCAAGATTCTATCTTTATCTTTAATTTTTACATTTTAAATATAACGTGTCTTAGTGTGGGCCTCTTTGGGTTTATCTTGTTTGGAGCTCTCTGTGCTTCCTGTACTGGGGTGTCTGTTTCCTTCCTTAGGTTAAGAGAGTTTTCAGCAATTATTTCTTCAAATAGATTCTCTGCCTTTTTGTCTCTCTCTTCTCCTTCTGGGACACCTCTAATACAAACATTAGTGTGCTAGATATTGTCCCAGAGTTGCTTTACACTGTTCTCGTTCTTTTTAATTCCTTTTTCTTTTATCCTATCAGCTTGGGTGATTTCCTCTAGTCTTTTGTCCAGCTTGTTCATCTGTTCTTCTGTATCATCTACTGTGCTATTGAGTCCCTCCAGCGAATTTTTCATTTCCAGTATAGCATTCTTCATTTCTGATTGGTTCTTTTTTATATTTTCCAATTCTTTGTTGACATTTTCACTGTGTTCATCCAGTCTTCTCTCAAAGTCAGTGAGCATCTCTATGAGTGGTTGTTTGAACTCTTTGTCAGGTAGATTGCTTATTTCTGTTTCATTTAATTCTTTTTCTGGGGTCATGTCCTGTTCCCTTGCTTGGAACATATTCCTTTGCATCCTCATTATGCCTGTTTCTCTGTGCTTATATCTATGTATTAGATGAGTCAGCTATGTCTCCTGTGCTTGGAGAAGTGGCTTTACGTAAGAGATGCCTTTTGAGGCCCTGCAGTATACTTCCCTCTCATCTTCAGTCCAAATGTTCCAGGAGTGACCCCTGTGTGGGCTATGAGTGTACCGCTGCAGCTGGGTTGCTCTTACTGTAGGTACCCAAGGAGACTAGGCTTTCCCTCCCTCACCAGCTGTTTGTAAATCGGAATTGGGGTTCCCTAGCATGGTTGTACACTCTGTTGCAGTTTTTCTGTTAAATGAGTAGGCCTCCAGCATGGTTGGTTGTTAGGCTCAGGGGTTTATAATTGCTTGCAGCCTCAGGCCTGCAAGACTGTTGTCAGAGCTCTTAGGATTTCAGCTGATTGTGGCTTGCCCAAGACATGAGAGCACCCAACTGTTTCAGGCTTTGGAAAGTAGGGCTGATCCCCTTTGTAGCTGTTTGTGAAGGACAGTTCTTTGGCCACTGATAAGCCCCACTCCCCACACGTCCACACATACCGTCAACACAGTTCTGGCCTGTACACACTTCCTGACCCATGGAGCATAACTAATTTCCCACTGCAGAGGACCCCACACTTTCCACCACCCCCCCCCCCACAGTTCCCATGCTCCTCACACAGGCCCTGCTCCACAGAGGTGGATACATGTGCCTGACTGCAGAAGATTGAGGCCAACAAGGAGCCTGAGGGCTTGAGGTTGCGTGGGGCCAGTCTCTAGGGTGGGCTTCCTGCCCTGGCTGAGCTGGATTAAATTTGAGCTCTAGTTATTGTGGTTGACCCCTGGGCTAACAGGCCAGGGTAAGAACTCCAATGGCATCTGCCAGCATCTGTGTCAGCATACCTGTACTATGTCACAACAATGGCTGTTGCCAATGCCTCTGTCTCTGGAGGTCTCACCTCTCAATGAGATGCATCCAGAGTCTACCAGGTGAATCTCTTTTCACCAAAGGACTGTAAACCTTTCTTTCTGATGATTTTAGTTTGCTTCTTGAGATGGATGAGTTTCTGCATTGGCCCTTTAAGAGCTGGCTTTTTTTTGGCTTATGTCCAGTAGCTTTTCTGGGGGTATTCCTTCTTTCAGTTTATAGCCAGGGGAACCAGATATTGTGAGACTTGTCTCAGTTGTGCTGAGTCTGAAGGATGCTTATAGTGGTAACACACTCAAGTCCCGACTTCTCCAGGGAGGGCTGCATACCTTAGGGTGGCTCCTTCCTGGCTGGCTGTGAAGCTCTGCAGCTCACAAAGGTGAATTTTTCTCTCCAGGAGGAATTTCTGCATCTTCTGCCTCAGTCAGGACTGTGCCCTGTGGGAGTTATTTTTATCCAGTTTTCAACTCTTTTTCCAGGGTAATTTTTCCAAGATTTGTTGTAACCTGGTTGTGTTTGTTGGAGGGCGTGAGGTCAGAGTCTGCTTACATCACCATCTTGATGAGATCTCACCTGCTATCTCTTTTATGGTTAAGTGTCTATTCAAATATTTTGCCCTTTTAAATTTGGTGGTTTGTTTTCTTATAAGTGAGTTTTAAGTTTTATTTATTTATTTTTTAGGGCAAAAATAAATCATACTGTAATTCAAGGATTTTACAAACCAGAGAAGTATGAATCTAATACTATTACTATAGAAAATATCAACTATGCATTAGAAGAATCTCAATTTATACATGAGGAAATCAAATGATAATAATAACAATGAAAGCAAACCAAAAATTTTCATGAAAACTCAAAGTGAGCAAAACTGTTTTTGGTTTGTGTATAAAAATAAATATGTTCAAAAAGGCATTCACAGATATTAATCATGATAAAGGACCAAGTTGGAAATGATTGGAGTTAACTTATAAATATATCCTCCCTACTCCCAAATCAGTATAGAATCTGAGCTTACTTTTGCTGCTGAAGGAAATAAAATCACAGAAACACATTCTTGACTCAATAATGAAACATTTTGTTTCTTAAGATAGCACATTGCAAAAAAATATTATTTTGCTTTCATTTGTGATAATTAACTTTTCTCTATTTCACACAATATTCAGTTTATATTTTGAATAGCACTATATTTTCATTGACTGGATATGCTAAAGATTTAAATCAGACTGAAAATATGCATTAAGGGGCCAGCCTGGTGCTGCAGTGGTTAAGTTTCCACATTCTGCTTCAGCAGCCTGGGGTTCACCAGTTGGATCCTGGGTGCAGAACTATGCACCAGTTATCAAGCCATGCTTTGGAAGGTGCCCCACATATAAAGTAGAGGAAGGTGGGTAGGAATGTTAGCTCAGGGCCAGTCTTCCTCAGCAAAAGGAGGATTAACAGCAGATGTTAGCTCAAGGGTAATCTTCCTCAAAACAAAGAAAATATGCATTTAGCATTTATATATTATATAAATTCATTTTTATTTATGTTTCATATGATGAAACACTCTAATGTTTGAACTATATTCAATATTTAGTTTCATAAAGTTTTTAAGAATTATGAATTATGAACACTAAGAAACTGCTGTTGGGGCTGGCCCAGTGGTGTAGTGGTTAAGTTCACATGACGTGCTTCAGCAGCCCAGGGTTTCTGGGTTCAGATCCCAGGCATGGACCTACATACCACTCATCAAGCCATGCTGTGGCAGCACCCCACATATAAAAGATGGGCACAGATGTTAGCTCAGTCACAATCTTCCTCAAGCAAAATGAGGAAGATTGGTAACAAATGTTAGCTCAGGGTCAATCTTCACCACCAAAAAGAAAAGAAAATACTGTTATAAATACAAAAAGAATGAGAAATAAATATAGAAATAGTGAGATTTTAAAAAATAGCTTTATTGAGATATAACTCACATACCATGCAATTCACCCACTTAAAGTATAAAATTCAGTGTTTTATAGTATTTATAGTTGTACAACAATTATCACTATCTAACTTCAAAAAAAAATCATCATCTCCCCAGAAAACCCAGTACACATTAACTGCCACTTCCCTTATTATTGAATTTTGATAATTATTTATATATTCCATATCCAAGTCCTTTATCAGATATGTGATTTGTAAATACTTCTCCCAAGTCTGTGTGGCTTGTCTTTTCATTATCTTCACAGTGTCATTTGAAGAGCAGTTCTTAATTTTAATGAAGTCCAATTCATCATTTTTTGTCTTTTATAGATTGAGCTTTTGGTGTTGTTTCTAAGAAATCTTTCCTTAACTCAAAGTCTCAAAGATTTTCTCCTCTGTTTCTTGTTAAAATCTTATAGGTTTAGACTTTACATTCAGATCTATGATCAATTTTTGAGTTAATTTTTGTTAATGGTGTGAGGTAAGGGTCCAGAGTCAACGTTCTTTTTTGGGGTTTTCTTTTTGCATATGGATGTTCAATTGGTCCAGTGCCACTTGTTGAGAGATTATCCTTTTTCAGTTAAATGGACTTTGCATGTTAACCAAAAATCAATTAACCATATATGTGTAGGTCTATTTTTGGACTCTCTAATCTGTCCATTGATTTATATGTCTATACTTTCACCAGTACCACACTGTATTGCTTACTGAAGCTTTATAGTAAGCCTTGAAATCAGCTAGTGAGTTCTCCAGCTGTTTTAAATTGTATCCGTGTTGATATATGTAGATCTATTTTGTTCTTCAATCTTTTGCATGTAGCACGTTTTATTTAATCATTCTCCTGCTGATTGTTTTTTGGTAATACTTGCTAGGTTTTTAAATAGGAGCTCATAAACACTTCCAAATTAGTTTATCTTTTATACTATCCAAATGAGTGAATGAACCTAAAGAGAAGAGTTTTGTTTTTAATTCTTTTGTAGTTCCAAATTACTCACCAAAGTGCTAACCATACAATAAGCGCTTACTTAACACTTCTTGAACGATTGAACAAATTAAATAAAAATTAAGGAGATGCATATGGTAGAGCTTAGCTCAGTGACTTTTCAGAGTACATACACAGAAGAGCTGGGGCATCTTGTACTTCAAATTGAAAAACAACTCTGGTTATTGGATGGAGCCTCAGACTTACTTTTAAAAGATGTTAATTTAGCTATACTATCTTATTTATGTAGCAAGGGCAAGTTATTTAACCTTCTGAGACTCAGCTTTTTCCTTTGTGAAACAAAGAGAATCAGAGTTGGCTAATGGGTTAGACTAGTTAGGTGTTAAATGGGGTACACATATAAAGTATGCTAAATCTCTAGAGATATATTGAGGCAGAAACAGTTACATTCTCCAACCTTTCTTCTCAGAGAGAGGCTTTAAGGCTAGACCTGAAGTGCCTGTAACATTAAAAGTAATTGAGTTCTAGAATTCAAGCTATATATGCCCTATGAAGACAGGGACTTGTGCCTAGAACAGTAGTTGGCCCACAGTAGGTACTCAATATATATCTGAATGAATGAATAAATGCATGCTTCTAGCAGTCTTTCTCTTACTCTCATACAGCTTTCATTCTCACCTATAAATAAACGTTAAACAAGTATTTAAAAATAAGATTGGAGGCATGCCCTATTATAAGTCTACTAATACATCTCCATCTGAACCTGGAGCTAAAAATACTTATTTTACAGGGCTCTTGAGAAAACAAAAGACATAATACATAAGAAAGTGGCCGTCTCAGTGCCCAATACATTGTCGGCATTCAATAATTGTTAGTTGCCTTCCATCCTGTTCTAGAAGAATTATCTATTCAGTTCCTCAGCAAGAACACACATTTCCTCACTCTGGCCCTTATAACTGCAACTTCACCCCAATCTCTAGAAAATCTTGTAGGAGTAAGAAGAGAATAGCAGTTTGTCCCATATTTCCTTCTTTCAAGCAGAGACAGTGATTGTTTGGGTCTTCCTGAACAATTACCCACTTCAGCTCTCAATCTCCCAGGCCCAGGGAAACCACATCAATTTGGACTAGTTTTAATGTAAGCTCTGGGCAGTTCCATAGATTATTCATTCCTTGGTGTTACAATTAATGTGTGTGTAGGGATTAGCAAGAATACGAGTCCCAATTTTTTCATTCGTCATGAGCTATTTATTTGATGTGTCTTAATAACTTGATTCTTTTCCAGAACCATATTATATCTGTCTAAATTACTGGCCAAAGTAATTTATGAGGATAAAAACAATCTGGAAATTGTAGAACGGAGCAAAGAAACTGCAGATAGCTACATTTACAAATTATTTTGAAACTAAAAATCTCACAAAGAACATAGGCTAGGAGAAACTTGGTAGTCTCCTAACTCTTTATGGAAAGGGCCACTGGATTTAATTTTCACTTGCAAAACCTACTGAAAAACAGCAGGAAACAACTTGAACTCAAACCATGTTCAAATGACTATAACCCCAGCTCACAGAACAGGAAATATGAACTTAACTCCCAGCTGCCTGGAAATTACTTACAATGTTGTTCAGTTTAACCACACAAAAATCTTAGCTTTTCTTTAGAAACTAACCAGCATGAAGAACTGTAAACAACAGCTGATATGAATAGTTAAGAAAACTACATTTTAGGGAGAGACTTACTTCACAAAGTGGAAAATTTACAACCAGAATGTTTTATGAAATAACAAAGGAAAATTCTTTATATTTAAGTCTAGAAGTATCCATGATTTTAAAAAAATTGCTTTTAAGAAGCTTAAATAACCTTTGATGGCTGATAATCTACTTCAGGACAACATGAAGACATTTGAATAATAGATTCTTAATCTGATTGCTTACTCTACCTGTAATAACTATTCTTACACTCTCTGTTTAGTGGGAAAGAACTTATCAACTTACTAAGAAACATAATTTATTACATATTTATCATACAACCTTTCACAAGTCTCATATACATGTACTCAATTGCTATGCTGAGCTAAGAAAGCATTTACTATTTTAGACTAAGATTGATGACATAAAACTAGACGGTACATGGTGCTTGTTTCCATGTATTCTTTTTGTTGCAGGGATAAACTGCAAGTAAAACAAAAAACAACATTAAAAGTGTTATAAGTACACTAAAAATTTCATTAGATTAGACTTTACTAATGAGCACTAGTGACAAAAAGTAATAAGGCTTTGCTTTAATTATTAATCGGGACAGAAAGAATCTCTTTTAATATAAACAAAAGAAACACTGTATTCATACAAGAGAACAATTCTTTTGTTGGTTAACTGTTGGTTAGAAAAGTGGTTTCCAAAGTGGGGTATAAAATGCAATCCACTGGGATACAGAAAGATTTATAATATAATTTTTTATATTTACATTTTATCTCATCCTTTGAATATTTATATTTTGCATATGTGTTATAATGTACATAATATACCAGTATAGTAGTGTATGTTTATAATTTATAAATGAATAAACACACACGTATTTTGTAAACATATAAGTATTCAGCAGCCGGCCCGGTGGCCGAGTGGTGAAGTTTGTGTGCTCCACTTTGGCGGTCCAGGGTTTTGCTGGTTCGGATCCTGGGCATGGACATGGCACCACTTATCAAGCCACGCTGAGGAGGCATCCCACATGCCACAACTAGAAGTACCCACAACTAAAAATATACAGCTATGTACAGGGGGCACTTTAGGGAGAAAAAGGAAAAATAAAATCGTAAAAAAAGATATGTATATAAATATTCATGAATATTTATAAATACACATGAATAAGTAAATGTTAGGGCAGATGCTAAAAGTCTTTTTCTAGTATTTTATTTTAACAACTTTATTGAAATATCTTTGATATATAAAAATTGTATACATTTATCCCACCATTTGTGACAACATGGATGAACCTGGAGGACATTATGCTAAGTGAAATAATCCAGACACAGAATGATAAATACTGCATGATCTCACTTATATGTGGAATCTGAAATAGTCAAATTCAGTTTTTAATTTTATTACTTGTGCCTTCTCTCTTCTTTTCTTAGTGAGTCTAGCTAAGAGTTTGTCAATTTTCTTTATTTTCTCAAAGAAAATAGTTTCATCGATCTTTTCAATTATTTTTTCAGTCTCTATTTATTTCTGCTCTAATTTTTATTATTTCCCTCCTTCTGTTGACCTTGGGCTTTGTTTGTTCTTGTTTTTCTGCTTCTGTTAGGTGTAGTTTAAAATTATTTATTTGAGATTTTTCTTGTTTGTTGATGTAGGCCTATATAGCTATAAATTTCCCTCTTAGCTCTGATTTTCCTGCATCCCATAAGACTTTGTATGTTGCGTTTTCATTTTCATTTGTCTCCAGGTAGTTTTTCATTTCTTCTTTGATTTCTTCATTGAGCCAACAGTTGTTCAGTACAGTGTTCTTTAGTCTTCACATATTTGTGCCTTTCATAGCTTTTTTCTTGTAATTGATTTCTAGTTTCATAGCACTGTGGTTGGAAAAGATGCTTGATATGATGTCAATCTTCTTAAATTTACTGAGGCTTGCCTTGTTTCCCAACATGTGGTCTATCTTTGAGATACTGGACAGTAATATAATCTTTACAGAGGAGGGAAAGCAAGTCTTCTTATTTAAAAAACTAAACTGATAATAAAATGAGAGGTGGATAATAGGGAAAAACACCTCAAAAAATTGACCTCAGGCTTTCAAGTTAAATACTTGGTATTTCAGGTTAAAAATCCTCCAACTTGGATCCAATCCTCCATCTTGGGATCCAACTGAAAGTAAAACACGGAACCAGATCCAGGAAGGTCAGACAAATGTGGAATTGTTTTCAACCACAGAATTCCACATAGAAAAACTACATATGGAAAGTTTGGGCAAATGTTGATAAAGAATGTGTGGGAAGATATTGTTTTGGTTTTTTAGGTCACATATATGGTTTTTATTTGGAATTATTGGGGTAGATATGCACAAAGAAAATTTGTACATTGGGTCACTGAAAAATTCCATCTTATTTAACTAGAAAGAGTGTGTTTCTTTTAACTAAAAAAGAAAAGACAGACTGCAAAAAATGTAACAGGAACTTGTTAAAAATTCAGGAGTGGTCTTTGGTAAAATCTATATAATTAAAGCAATGAAGTTTTAATAATCTAAAGGGGAACACATATCTAAGCTTAGTACATTTACTGCTATGTTATTTCAATATTTTATACCTAGCATAAATCAATTTTATACTAACAAACACCTTGCCAACTAATATTGGAAGAAAAAAATTACATGTTTTTAAAAAACACTAATTTTGTGAAAGCTTTTAAGTCATAGTAGTGGGCAATGGCTTTTATCAAAATCATCATATTGGGGTCTCAACTGTCAGCCCACTCTCTACCTTCTCTGCCAGTCAGCATGGGTTAGGCCTAAACTGAGTGTTGTTTGTAATTTAATGCTGTCAGAAGTTGATCACTTGTATAATTCTATTTTAATTTGGCATTTTTGCATTTTTTTCAAGTAGCAGTACAAAGTGAGCTGTCATTATCCAGTTACCAATGTATTTTTGAATCCCTAAAGTCCCCCTGTAAATACTGAAGATTGTCATGAAAAAGGAGAATGTGAGTAGTGGCAGAGTACTAGAATATTTCCATGTTCCCAGAAGCTGCTTAATACATTTTTCTGGATTATGTAAATGATGATATCTGCTACAATTTTTTATTTTGGTGAGGAAGATTGCCCCTGAGCTAACATCTGTGCCAATATTCCTCTATTTTGTATGTGGGATGCTTCCAAAGCATGGGTTGATGAGCCCTGTGTAAGTTCATGCCCAGGATCCGAACCCACAAACCCCAGGCCGCCAAAGCAGAGTGTGCAAACCTAACCACTACACCACCAGGCAAGCCGCAGATACAATTTTAAGAAGGTCCCTTTATCTCTTCCTCCAACTTTAGAATAACTTTTGTGCTAGAGAATCATGCATGTTACCAATACCATACTAGTCAATTTTCCCTGAAATATTCCACAGATATCAAGAAATAGCCATGGTGAAAAGCTAAGTATGGTTTATTATAATACTTAGCGAAATTCAGAGCTCAAAAAGTGGGTGATTACCATTAACTTTCCACAATTAACAGTAGAAAACACATTTTACTATTTGGTCCTGGAATCGTCCATCATCTCTCACAACTCCACTCCAAGTACCTTACCCTTTAATCACATTTTACTTTTCACAGCTCCTCAAAAATATCATGTCTTATCAAGATTTCCTGCTTTTGAATATTCTATTCCCTCTGAATTGTCCATCTCTCAAACATTCCCCATTTAGAAAACTGCACATCCTTCAAGTCCCAGTTCAAAGTCACTTCTTCAGTGACTCTTTCTGTGGTTCTCTCCAGATAGAGTTAATAACTCATTCCCCTGTTTTCTCACAGTATTTTGCTCCTACTTCTCCTAGAGCGCATATTATATTGGGCTGAGAGGTATAGGTGGGCTAAGTAAATCCAGACATAAAAAGTGGAAGAGAACACTGACCCCACAGACCCGAACCTTTCCTTCACTGCCCTGGTATTAGCAGTGTTTCCCTGCATGACAGTGAGGGAGGAATCAGTAGCAGTTGTGCTCAAGAAATAGGGACCTTGGGTTTTCCCACTAGGCTATAGCCCTACATTCTGATTCATAATACAGTCAATCCTCATTATTTGAGGATTCTGTGTTTTTTAATTTGCCTAATCACTAAAATTTATTTGTAGTCCCCAATTCAAGATTTGCAGCACTTTTGCAGTCATTTTCAGATATGTGCAGACCAGCAAAAAATTTGTGATCTGTAAATAGCCAGTTTTACTTCTCTCTTTCCAAGTTGGATCTTTTTATTTCTTTTTCTTTCCTGATTGTTCTGGCTAGGACTTCCAATACTATGTTAAATAAGAGTGGCAAAATTGGGCATCCCTGTCTTGATTCTGTTCTTAAAAAGATAGCTTTTAATTTTTCACCATTGAGTATGACCTTAGATGTGGGTTTGTCATACATGCCCTTTATTATATTGAAGTACTTTTCTTCTGTACCCATTTTATTCAGAGTTTTTATCATAAATAGATGCTGTATCTTGTTGAATGCTTTCTCTGAATCTCTTGAGATGACCATGTGATTTTTAGTTTTCATTTCCTTAATGTGGTATAGCACATTGGCAGATGTTGAACCATTCCAGCATCCCTGGAATAAATACCATTTGGTCATCATGTGCGATATTTTTGATGTGTTGTAGTATTTGATTTGCTAGTATTTTGTTGAGGATTTTTCATCTATGTTCATCAGTGATATTGACCTGTAATATTCTTTTGTTGTGTTTTCCTCATCTGTTTTAGTATCAGGCTAATGACGGCTTCATAGAATGAGTTAGGAAGTGTCCCATCCTCTTCAAGTTTTTGGAAGAGTTTGATAAGGAAAGGTATTAGGTATTCTTGGAATGTTTACCTGGGAAGTCATCTGGTCCTGAAATCTTATTTCTTGGGAGGGTTTTGATAACTATTTCGATATCCTCACTAGTAAGCAATTTATTCAGATTCTATGAGTCTAAGATTTTATCTGTTTCTTCTAGATTATCCACTTTTTGGTGTATAGCTTTTCATAGTATTCTTTTATAATCTTTTGTATTTCGGTGTTGTCTGCTCTAATCGCTCCTCTTACAGTTCTGATTTTATTTATTTGAGCCTTCTGTTTTTTTCTTGGTGAATCTAGCTAAATGTTTGTCAACTTTGTTTTCCAAAAAAGAGCTCTTATTTTCATTGATTTATTGGTTTTTTGTATCTATTTCATTTATTTCTGCTTTGATTTTTATTATTTCCATCTTTCTACTGATTTTGGGCTTGGTTCTTCTTTTTCTAGTTCCTTTAGATGTACCATTAAGTTATTTATTTGAGATTTTTCTTGTTTTTTGAGGTAGGCCTGTATTGCTATAAAATTCCCTCTTTGTACCACTTTTGCTGTATCCCATAAATTTTGTATGTCATATTTTCATTTTCATTTGTCTCCAGGTATTTTTTTTTGATTTCTCCATTGACCCAATAGTTGTTCAGTAGCATTTATTTAATCTCCACATATTTGTGGTTTTTCCAGTTTTCTTCTTGTAGCTGAATTCTAGTTTCATACCATTGTAGTCAGAAAAGGCACTTGGTATTATTTCAATCTTCTTAAATTTATTAAGACTTGTTTTGGGGCCTAATATGTGATTTGTACTGAAGAATGTTCCATGTGCATTTGATAAGAATGTGCGCTCTGCAGTTTTTGGATGGAATGTTCTGTATATATCTACTAAGTCCATCTGGTCTAATATGTAACTTAAGGACAATGTTTTCTGTTGATCCTCTGTTTGGATGATCTATTCATTGATGTAAGTGGAGTGTTAAAGTCCCCTACTATTATTGTGGTATTGTCTATTTGTCTTCTTTTATGTCTCTTAATAATTGCTTCATATATTTAGGTGCTCCTATGTTGGGTACATGGATATTCACAAGTGTCATGTCCTCTTGTTGGATTATTCCCTTTATCTTTATGTAGTGCCCTTCTTTGTCTCTTGTTACAGTTTTTGTTTCAAATCCTAATTTGTCAGATTTAACTACTGCTACCCCAGCTTGCTTTTAATTTCCATTTGCATGGAGTCTATTTCTTCTTGATTCAATTTTGGGAGGTTGTATAATTCTAAGAATTTGTCCATTTTTTCTAGGTTATCCAATATGTTAGCATATAGGTTTTCACAGTATTCTCTTATAATCCTTTGTATTTCTGTAGTATCCTTTGTAATTTCTCCTCTTTCAGTTCTGATTTTTTTTATTTGAGCCTTCTCTTTTGTTTCTTCATGAGTATAGCTAAGGCTTTGCTAATTTTGTTTATCTTTTCAAAGAATCAGCTTTTAGTTTCATTGATCTTTTCTATTGTCTTTTTAGTCTTATTTCATTTACTTTCTTTCTGATATTTATTATTTCCTTTCTTCAATTGACTTTGGGCTTTGTGATTTTCTTTCTAGTTCTTTTAGGCTTAGTGTTATATTGCTTATTTGAGATTTTTCTTATTTCTTGAGGTAAGCCTGTATTGCTATACACTTGCCCCTTATTACCACTTTGGCTGCATCCTCTATGTTTTGGTATATTTTGTTTTCATTTGTCTGCAAGGATTTTTTTATTTCTCCTTTGATTTCTTCATTGATCCAATTGTTGTTCAGTAACATGTTGTGTAGTGTCCACATATTTTTGACTTACAACTACAGCTTTCTTGATTTCTAGTTTCATACAATTGTGGTCAGAAAAATGCTTGTTATGATTTCAACTTTCTTAAATGTATTGAGATTTATTTCCCAAAGTATAGTCTATCTTTGAGAATGTTCCATGTGTACTTGAGAACAATGTGTATTCCACTTCTTCTGGATGGAATTATATATATATATAAAGTTCATCTGGTCTAGTTATTCATTTAAGGCCAATGTTTCCTTGTTGATCTCTGTCTGTATGACCTATCCATTGATGTTAGTGAGGTATTAAAGTCCCCCATTATTATTGTGTTGGTGTCAATTTTTCCCTTTAGGTCTATTAAGGGTTGCTTTATATACTTTGGTGCTCCTATGTTAGGTGGATATATACTAATAAATGTGGTATATTCTTGGTGGAATGTCTATTTTCTCATTATGTGCTGTCTACCCTTGTCTCATTATCTTTTTTGGTTTGAAGTCATATAAATATGGATACACCTGTTTCATTTGGTTGCCATTTTCTTGGAGTATCATTTTCCACCCCTTCACTCTGAGCCTATGTCTTTAGAGCTGAGATGAATCTGCTGGAGGCAGCACATTGTTGGGTCTTGTTTTTTAATCCATCCAGGAATGATGTGTCTTTTCTTTTCTGCATGAAAGGAAGGCTGTCCGTGAGCTAACATCTGTGCCAATCTTCCTCCACTTTGTATATGTGATGCTGCCACAGCATGGCCTGATGAGTGGTGTATAGGTCCATGCCCATGATCTGAACCTGCGACCCCAGGGTGCCAAAACAGAGCATGCACATCCAACCACTATGCCACTGGGCTAGCCCCCACTCTGTATCTTTCGATCGGGGAATTCAACCCATCTACATTTATAGTGGTTATTGACAAATGAGGGCTTAATCCTGCCATTTTACCTTTTGTTTTCTGGTTCTTCTATATTTCCATTTTTTTCCTTGTGCTTGTCTACCATTTCATTTTGGTGCCTTTCTGTGACATGATTCTCAGTTTCCTCTGTTTTATGTTTTGTGACACTGCTATAGTGTTTTTCATTTTGGTTACCATGAGGTTTCTATAGAAGATCTCAAAGATTAGATAATTCTTTTTCTGCTGATAACATCTTATCTCTAACTGTCTATACAGGTTCTGTCCTTTTGTTTTTCATCTTCTGTGTTTTTGTTGTCACAAGTTATATCTTTCTGTATTGTGAGTTTTTTACTAAATTGAAGTGATTACAGTTATTTTTGATGCTTTATTTCTCTTTAGCCTTTATGCTATAATTAAGTGCTCACTAACCTATTCTGGTACAGAGTTTCAATTTACTGATTCTATTTATCTCATTGCTCAAATCTTTGTATACCTTTGCCTTTTTATTTCTGGTAGGAGGGTTCCTTTCAACATTTCTTGTAAGGCCAGTCTGATGAAATCCCTCAGCTTTTGTTTGTAGGGGAAAGCCTTTATTTCTCTGTCATATCTAAAGGATAACTTTGCTGGATATAGTATTCTTGGCTTAATTTTTTATTTTTCAATATTTTGAATATGTCATTCCACTCTCTCATAGCATGTCATGTTTCTGCTGAGAAATCTTCTGACACCCTAATGGGGGTTCCGTTGTAAGTTATTTTCTTCTCTCTGGACACTCAATAGTCTTTATTTGTCATTGCCTTTTGACAGTTTTAATATAACATGTTTTGGAGAAGGTCTTTATACATTGAGATAATTAGTTGTCCTATTGGCTTCATTTACTTGTATATCCAGTTCATTCTCGAGCTTTGGGAATTTCTCAGCTATTATTTCTTTAAATAAGCTCTTTGCTTCTTTCTCCCTCTCTTCTTTTCCCAGGATACCCATTAACCTTATATTGCTTTTCCTAATTGAGTCAGATATTTTTCTTAGTATTTCTCCATTTAAAAAAAAATTTATTTCTCTCTCCTCTTCCACATGAATCGTTTCTAGATTGCTATCTTTGAGCTTGATGATACTCTATTTTATATGGTGTGATCTATTTCCAATGCTTTCTACTTTATTTTTCATCTCATTACTTGTGTTCTTCAGCTCCAGAATTTGTTTGTTTTTTTTAAGTTTCAATCTCTTTGGCAAAGTACTCCTTCTTTCCATTAATTTTATTCCTGAGCTCTTTGAACTGTCTTTGTGAGTTTTCTTGTTACTCATTGAGTTTCTTCATGACACCTACTTTGAATTTCCCAACAGTCAGATCACAGTCTTCTGTGACTTCAAGATTGGTTTTTGGAGAATTGTCTTTTCTTTTTGTGTTCACGTTATAGTATCTTTTCATGGTGCTTGGTGATTTATTCCTCTGTCAGCACATTTGTGGTAGCAATCACTTTTCTTATTTGGGTAAGGCTTTTGTTACTCTTATTCTGAGCTCCTTCTGGTTGTATTTGATAGCCTGCACTTTCCACCCTCCACTGCCTCTGCCTGAGGCATTGTCAGTGCCCTCCTTGTGTTGTTTCTGCCTCTGTGGTTGCTGGTGCCTTTTTGCTTATGGTGTCATCAGTGTTGCCACTGAGTCACTGGGCTGACAGGAACTCTGCTGTTTCCAGGGTCATCTTGGCAACATATTTTGCTACTGTATCAGAGGGGAGGGGGAGTGTGGGTGAGAGCCAGGGTCCTGGGGACCTCCACCATGTCTGGGCTTGTTGGGTCTTCAGGCACCGCTGCTACAGGCCGAGGGGATAAATTACAGGTGCCTCTGTAGCTGGGGAGAACTGGAGTCATTGACTCTGTTGCCATTGTTATTTGGTTCTTGCTGAGATCTCTACAGGTTTGGGTGCTGCTGCTCCTGAGTTATCTGGGGGTATGGCAATGCTGCTGTCAGAAAATCTGGGTTCATTGTTGCCACTGCTGCTGGGGGCACAGTCTCTTGAATGCAGCTCTTGCTGCTGGTGGGGCAAGTGTTCATAATGATTGATGTTGCTCTTGAGTTCACTTACATCCTTACTGATTTTATGCCTGCTGGATCTGTCTGATCTATTTCTGAGAAGGGTGTTAAAGCCTCCAACTCCAATCGTTTCTTTTAGCAATCCTATTAGTTTCTGCCTTTGTTGTTAGGCACATACATGTTAAGGATGATGTCTTGGAGAATTGACACCTTTATCATTATATGATGACCTTCTTTATCTCTGATAACTTTTCTTACTTTGAAGTCTTCTTTCCTCTGAAAATAATATAGCTACACTGGCCCTTCCAGCAGCAGGGGCTGCATTCAAGATCTCGATAGCCCTAGCAGCAGCAGCAGTGCCCGTGACCTGAGATTCCAGGAATCAGGTAGGTGCCTGGGACCAGAGGCTGCAGGAGTTTCAGCGGCATTTGTGGCTCAGCCCCTACCCTTCACCAAGCAGTGGTAGGGGGTACCTGAAACCTGAGCCCTCAGGAGCCATGGTGGTGCCCATGACCCATCCCCCAGCAGTGGCATCCTCCACACTGATTAGTGTTAGCATGGTTTATTTTCCTCCACCCATTTACTTTTAATCTAAGTGTGTTTTATATTTAAAGTAGGTTTCTTGTAGACAACATATAATTGGGTCTTGTTTCTTGATCCACTCTGACAATCTCTGCCTTATAATTGGTGCATTTAGATCAGTGAGTTTCAAGGCAATTATTGATGTAGTTGGATTAATATCTACCACATCCACTACTGTTTTCTATTTGTTGCCTTGTTCTTTGCTCTTATTTTTGTCTTCCACTCATTTTCTGCTTTTTGTGGTTTTAATTGAGCACTTTATAGGATTCTACTTATCCTCTTTCTTAGCTTATCAGTTATACTTTTATTATTTTTCTGGTAGATGTGTTAGAGTTTGCAATATACATTTACAACTAATCCAAATTTGCTTTCAGATAACACTTTACTACTTCATAGTGTGAGTACCTTATAATAACAAAATAATCCAATTCATCCTTCCCATCTCTTCTATCATTGCTGTCATTCATTTCACTTGTAAATAAGCACACATAAATAATATATGTGTATATATATCATTTATATATATGCTATATACATAAGCACACAATCAAATACATTTTTTCCATTATTATTTTGAACAAACTATTATCTGTTAGCTCAATTAAGAATTAGAAAAATAAAAGTTTTATTTTACCTCCACTTATTCCTTCTTTGATGCTCTTCCTTACTCTATGTACATCCAAGTTTCTGACCTATATAATTTTCTTCCCCTCTAAAGAATTTCTTTTAACATTTTTTGACAGGCTGATCTACAGGCAAAAAATCCATTGAATTTTTGTTTGTCTGAGAAAATCTTTAATTCTCCTTCACTTTTGAAGGATAATTTCACAGGGTACAGATTTCTAGGTTAACAGCTTTTTCTCAACACTTAAAATATTTCACTTCACTCTCTTCTTGGTTGTATTGTTTCTGAGGAGAAGTTGGATGTAATTTTTATCTTTGTTCCTTTATAGGCAAGGTGTTTGTATCCTTCTGGCTTGTTTCAGGATTTTTTAAAAAAATTTTATTTTCTTAAGTCAAAAATGATATGCCTAGATGTACTGTTTTTATTTTGGTGAGGAAGATTGGCCCTGAGCTAAGATCTGTTGTCATTCTTCTTCTTTTTGTTTGAGGAAGATTGTCCCTGAGCTAACATCTGTGCAAATCTTCCTCTATTTTGTATGTGGGACGTTGCCACAGTATGGCTTGATGAGCAGTGTGTAGGTCCATGCGCAGGATCCAAACCCATGAACACTGGGCTGATGAAGTGGAGAACCTGAACTTAACCAATGCACCACTGGGTCAGCTCCTAGATGTAGTTTTTTGGCATTAATCCTGCTTGATGTTCTCTCATCTTCCTGGATCTGCTATTTAGTGTATGACATTGATGAGGAGAAATTCTCAGACATTATTGTCTCAAATATTTCTTCTGTTCCTTCATCTCTTTCTTCTCCTTCAAGAATTCCCATTTTATGTATGTTATAACTTTTGTAGTTGTCCCACAGTCTTTTGGTATTCCGTTTTAATTTTTTTTCAGTATTTATTCTCTTTAGTTTTTGGTCTTCAAAGACTATTGATATATCCTCTGGCTAAGCAGACTTTCCTTAGCTTTGTTCAGTCTACTAATAAGCCCATCAGACACTCTTCATTTCTGTTTATGTTTTTTTATCTCTAGTATTTCTTCTTGTTTCTTTCTTAATATTTCCATCTTTCTGCTTACATTGCCCATCTGTTTTTTTCCTGCTGTATTCTTTATCCATTAGAGCCTTAGCATATAAATCAGTTGTGTTAACTTTCTAGTCTGATAATTCTAACATCTCTATCATGTAGGATTCTGATGCTTGCTCTGTCTCTTTAACTATTGGTTTCTGGCTGACATGTATTTTTTCGCAATAGTCAGACATAATGCACTAGGTAAAAGGAAGTGCTATAAAGAAGCCTTTAGTAATCTAGTAAGGTGTGCAAGGTAGGAGAAGCATTCTATAGCCCTATGATTAATTCTCAGTCTTTTAGGGAGCCTATGCATCTGAACTTTGAACTTTATAAGACTTTTTGTTTTTTCTTTCCCCTTAGGGGGGACCAAATGGCTAGAATGAGCTTGGAATAGAGTATTTCCCTCTTTCATACGAAAGGCAAGAACTGGCTGAAGTCAGGTATTTCCCTTCCCCCAGGTCAGTTAGGCTGTGATAATACCCCAGCAAGTTAGGCTGTGATTAACAGGTTTCCCCTAGGGCAGGCCTTGTTAAGAAGAATAGAGGCTCTAGTATATTTCAAAATTACTTATTTTTCTCTCTCCCCTGCTAAAATGCACGAGAGGATTTTTCTGATATTTACTGAGGAAACATGGCCAAGCTCCTGGAGGTAAATCTCACAATATTGTTGGAGCCTTGCTATGGCTGGTTATTTTTGGCATTTGTCCACATTGAGCTTCTAGCAATTAGTGAATTACATTTCAGGTTTTCCTACCCTGTCAGTTTCCACTCATGAGTCTCTGCTCCAGGAAGTTATGGCTTGCTATATTTGCCTGTCTGTCTCTCCAGTCTTGGAAGCAGTGATTTTCCTTGTGTCCTCCTCTGATGGATATGAAGTTATTGATTTTTCAGTCACTTCATCTTTTTACTTGTTGTTAGGACAGAGTGGTGATTTTCAAACTCCTTACACGTGGAACTAGAAGTCTCTACTGCAGCACTTGAAAGATACTGTTTCACTTTTTGACCTTCATGGTTTCTGATGAGAAATAAGCAGTAATTTGGATCATTATTTACTGTATGTAATGTGTCATTTTCCTCTGGCTGCTTTCCAAATGGTTTCTTCAACTATGGTTTTCCAGCAATTTGGTTATGGTGTGTCTGGATGTGGTTTTCTTTGTATTTCTCCTGAGTTTCTCAAATCTGTAAACTTAAGTATTTAAGCAATTTTGGGTAAATTTCAGCCATCATTTCTTCAAATATTATTTTTCTCTGTGCTCATATTTTTCTCTCCAGCAGGGAAACCATTGATATGAATGCTAGATCTTTTGATAATATTCCACAGGGCTTTGAGTTTCAGTTTATCTTTTTCAATCTTTTTTCTCTATGTTCTTCAGATGGCATAATTTCTATTGCTTTATCTTCAAGTTCATTGACAATTTCTTCTGTTATCTCGATTCTGCTATTGAGTCCATCCAGTGAGTTTTTGTCATTTCAGGTGTTGTCTTTTTTCAGTTCTAAGATTCTTTTGGTTATTTTTTCATGATTTCTATTTCTTTTCTAAGGATTGCTATTTTTCTATTTATTTCAAAAGCATTCACCTTGGCCTCATGGAGCATGGTTATAATAGCTGCTTTAAAATCTGTGTCTTATAATTCCATCATCTGAATCATCTCAAGCTTGGCATCTGCTGATCATCTTTTCTCTTAAGAATTGGTCAGCTTTTTCTGGTTCTTTCTATGGAAATAGTTTTGGATTATATCATTGATATTTTAATATCATGCTGTGAAACTCTGGGTCTTATTAAAATCCTCTGAGGAGTATTTACTTTTTATTTTAGAAGGCAATTGACATGGTTAGATGCATACTACAAATTCTGTTTCCTTTGATGGGTGGTTGTTACAATGTCATTTAAGTTTTCAAAGCCCTAGTTAAGCTGTTTGTGTCTGCCCTTTCCATGTGCCAATTAGGGGTTTGCCTGAGGCTTAGGCACTGGTTGATATTATACTTCAGTTCTTAAAACATTTGCTATACATCTTTGGGTACGTTCAGTCCATCCACAACTTACAGATGAGCCTGGAGTTGTGCTGGTTCACAAATAGAACTAGGAAATCCCTTCCCTAGCTCTCTCTTCTCTAGAATTTCCTGCAAATTATCTGGATCCTAGTAGCCATTTTCCTGTTTTGTCTGGCTAGAAATCCATTTTGATGGTTTCTTTAGATGAATGATAGGATTCTCTTAGAATTTTATCCTCCACACTTATGCAAGCAGGACTATCCTTAGAGTGAAGTAGTGAGAGAAAACAGGGAAAAAATAATGGCAGGATTCTCCAATTTTTTGCACAACAGTGTCCCTTTCCTGTTTCCTTTGTCCAAAGAGATGGATTTTCTCTCATAGTTTTTAGTGTTTGTGCTGCCACCACAGTGGTGCAGATTTATTATTGTGGTTGTCCTTGGAGAGGGTTTAGAAGAAAAAAGAGAAAAAGAAAACTCAGTTATTCCTATCACACTGTCCATTTTGCAAAATCTTCTATTCCTAATCCTCTGGCCAGGAAGATGGGCTTCTCTCAGAGATGTTGTCTGTTCCTATTATTCAGTTCCCCATTTCAACCTGCATTTGGGTCACATTTGGGAGACAGAAGAAGAGAAAAACAAAGAAATTCACTATTATTGCATTGGTTGGTTCTCCAAGTTTTATTTCACTCCCAAATCTGCCTGCTTTTAATTACTTTCCAGTCCTCAGATAGTGGATTTTGTATTTATTCCAGAGGTTTTAGTTCTAATCACTGGGAAGGATATGCTGTAGTGGGCCTCTTCCATCTTTCTCTAGCAGCGGAAGTCTTTATTATTTTTCAAAGAAATAAAAACCTGTGACACAAAAGCCTTTTATATTTACCCACATAATTACCATTTCTGGAACTCTCTGTTATTTTGTTTAGATCCAAGTTCTCATCTGGTGTAGTTTTTGTTCATTTGGAAGAACTTTCTTTAACATATCTTGTAGTTCAGGTGTGTTAGAGAAATTTCTACAGTTTTTATTTGACCAAAAATATATTTACTTTACTTTGTTTATTAAGGTTATTTTTGGTGCATATAGGAATTCAAATATGACAGTTTTGCTTTCTTTTGGAGCTTTAAAGATGGCATTCCATTGTCTTTTGGTTTGCATTGTTCCTTACAAGAAATTAGTTGATTTATATCTTTGTTCCATATAAGCAATGTGCTTTCTTCTGCTGACTCCTTTAAATGTTTCTCTTTATCACTGGTTTCACCAATTTGATGATAGTCATTTCAGTGTGTAGCTTTCATGTTTATTCTTCTTGAGCTTTGCTGAACTTCTTGGATCTGTGAACATCATTTATTCAAATAATGCCTGTACTGTCTCACCCTCCAAATTCACACATATTAGACTGCTTGATATTGTATCACAGATCACTAAGAGTCTGTTCAGTTTTTTCAGGATTATTTTAGTCTTCTATGATTCTTTATGGATTGTTTCTACTGCTATGTTTGCAATTTGATCATTTTTTCTTCATTGTGTAATCTGATGCAGAGCCCATCAACTTTTTTATTTCAGATATTGTATTTTCTTAGCTCCCAAAGTTTCTTCAGGTTTCTTTTACAGTGTCCATTTCTCTGAACATAAAGTTCATGTTTTCCTTTATATCTTTGAGAATATTTGTAGCAGCTGTTTTAAAGTCTTTGTCTGAGAATTCTACAATCTAAGTCACTTCAGGGTGCTTTTATATTGACTGATTTTTCTTCCAATTCATAGTCACGTATTTCTGCTTTTCATGTCAGATTGTTTTCTTTTTTTTTTGCTAAGGAAGATTCACCCTGAGCTAACATCTGTGCCATCTTCCTCTGTTTTGTATGTGGGTTGCCACCACAGCATAGCCATTGATGAGTAGTGTAGGTCCATGTCTGGGAACTGAACCCAAGCCACCAAAGCAGAGTATGCTGAACTTAACCATTAGGCCGTGGGGCCAGCCCCCAGGTCTAACAATTTTGATTGATTAGAAGACATTATGTGTTACATTGTTCAGTATCCTGATTTTGTTGTATTACTTTAAAGAATGTCAATGATTTTTAAAGAGCTTGACAGATATAAGAACATACAATAAACTACACATATTTAAAGTGTACAATTTGATGTTTTAATATATATGTGCTCATGATACTATCACTACAATAAACAAAGTTAATATATCCATTACCCTCAACAGTTTTTGCATGCTTCTTTGTTGTCCATCCTTCTTGTCTTTCCTCATATTCCATCTCCAAGCAACCACTTATTTGTTTTCTGTCATGATAGATGAGTTTTCTAGAATTTCGTTAAATGTAATCACATAGAAAATACTCTATTTTGTCTAACTTCCTTTTCTCAGCATAATTATTTGAGATTCATTCACTCTGTGGTATGTATTAATAGTAATTCCTTTTTATTGCTGAGTGGTATTCCATTGCATGGACATACAACAATTTTCTTATTCATTCACCTGTTGATGGATCTTTGGATTATTTCCAGTTTTACAATTACAGCTACCATGAATATGTGTAAACAAATCTTTGTATGGGCATAAGCTTTCATTTCTATTGTGTAAATATCTAGAAACAGAATAGCTAGATCAAAGTAAGTGTACACTTAACACTAAAAAGCCCACCAAACTTTTCTCCAAAGTGTAGTACCAGTTGCATTCCAACTAGAAGTGTATAAGCATTCTAGTTCCTCCACAACCTTGCCAGTGGCTCTTAAGATCAATTTTTAAATTTGATACAGTTTAACAGGTGTGTGGTGGTATCTCATTGTGGTTTTAATATCATTTCTCTAATAATCAATGATGTTATTTTGTTCAATTGCAACCATGTGTCCAATTGCTATTTGTGTATCATCTTTAGTAACATATTTGTTCAAATATTTTGCCTATCATATGTTTGGTGCTTTGTTTACTTATTATTGAGTTTTGAGAGTTTTATACAGTTTATTCTGTTTCCAAGTCCTTTATCACATATGTGAGTCATACTTTCTCCCAGTCTGTAGTTTGTCTTCACATTCTCTTTAAAATGTCTTTCAAGTAGCAGAAGACCTTAATTTGATGAAGTCCAATTTATCAATTTTTTCCTTTATGAATCATTCCTTGGGTCTCCTATCTAATAAATTTTGGTCTAACTTAAGGACATAAAGATTATCTCCTCTGTTTTCTTCTAGAACTGTATATTTTAATTTTAGGTTTCACATTTAGTTTTATGATCCTTTTGAGTTAACTTTTGTATCCAGTGTGAGATATGGGTCAACGTTCATTTTTTGTGTGTGTGTGTGTGGGGGGGTGTGTATCCAACTGTTCCAGCACCATTTGTTGAAGAGAATATTTCTTCTCCACTAAATTTAGGACTTGTTGAAAATCAATCGACCATATGTATGTGGGCCTATTTCTGGATTCTTGATGATCTTCCTTTGATGAATTCATCTAGATTAATGCAATTATCACACTTTCTTGAACAAGTTGTAATAAAGACAGTGTAAGTTTTCCATCTTTACTCTTCATTTTCAATGTTTTGGCTATTGTAGGTAATTTGTAATTCCAAATAAATCTCAAAATCATTTAATCAATTTCTACAAAAAAGCCTGATTGGAATTGCATTGAATTTATATATTGATTTAGCAAGAACTGACATTTTAACAAAATTGAGTCTTCAAATCCATGAACATTGTATATTTCTCCATTTTATTTAGGACTATTTTAATTTTTTCTCAGAAATCTTGTCATTTTTACTGTAGAGGTTTTGTACATCTTTTGTCAGATTCATCCATCCCTACGTATTTGGTATTTTTAAATGCTATTGCAAATAGTATTGATTTTTCAAATTCTAACTGCTCTTTGCTAGAGTGTAGAAGTACATTTGACATTTTTAAACTGACATAACATCCATCAAACTTTCATGCTTTATTGTATTGACTAGATCCTTTGGTGCTATGCTAATTGAAGTGCTGGGGTGGAAATTTTACCTTGGTGCTGATCTTTGTGGGAAAATATTCAGTGTTTCATCATTAAGTATTATATTAGCTGTATATTTTTAATAGAAGGCAGAGGAAGCCCCCTTCTACTCTTAGATTGCTGAGAGATTTTATTAGAAATGTATGATGGCCTTATCAAGTGCTTTTTCTGCATCCCTTGAGATAATCACATGCTTTTTTCTTTTTAGTCTAATATAGTGAACTACATTGTTTGATTTTCAAACGTTAAACCAACTTTACATTCTTGGGGAAACCTCCACTTTGTCACTATGTAGTAGTCTTTTCATATATTTTTGGATCTGATTTCCTAAAGTTTTATAAATAATTTTTACATTCATGATCACAAAGAATATTTACTTGTAATTTACTTACTATGAGTTGTTTCTCTGATCCTGGTATCAGAATAATGCTGTCCCTATAGCATGAGTTGGCATGCATTTGCTACTCTTCAATATTTTCAAAGTGTTTGTTGAGAATGTATATTTTTTATTTCTTACGTGTTTAGTAGAATTCAGCAGTGAAGCTATCTAGGTCTGGAGTTCTCCTCATGGGAGTTTTTTTTAAAATAGACTATTTTCAGGAAATTTTTAGGTTCACAGCAAAATTGAGAGATAAGTACAGAGAATTCCTGTATACTCTCTGTCTCCACACATGCACAATCTCCCCCAGTATTAACTTCCTATACCAGAGTTGTACATTTGTTATAATCAATGAACTTACACTGACATGTCATTATCACTCACAGTCCATAGTTTACATTAGGGTTCACTCTTGGTGTTGTACATTCTGTGGGTTTGGGGAAATGAATAATGACATGTATTCACCATTATAGTATCACACAGCATAGTTTCACTGCCCTAAAGATCCTCTATGTTCTGCATATTCAAGTCTTCCTCCTCCCTAACTTCCTGGCAAGCACTGATATTTTGATTGTCTCCATAGTTTTGCCTTTTTCATAACGTCATATAGTTGGAATCAAACAGTATACAGCCTTTTCAGATTGGCTTCTTTCACTTAGTAATATGCATTTAAAGTTCCTCCATGGCCTTTCATGGCTTGACAGCTAATTTGTTTTTAGTACTAAATAATATTCCATTTATCTTGATATACCACAGTTTATCCATTCACCTACTAAAGGATATCTTGGTTTCTTCCAAGTCTTGACAATTCTAAATAAAGCTGCTATAAACATCCATGTGCAGGTTTTAGTGTAGACATAAGTTTTCAAATCCTTAAGATAAATACCAAAGAGTATGATTGTTGGTCTGTATGGCAAGAATGTATTTAGTTTTTTAAGAAACTGCCAAACTGTTTTCCACAGTTGTGGTAACATTTTGCATTCCCATAAACAATGTATGAGAATTCTTATTGCTCCACATCCTTGTCAGCATTTGGTACTGTCTGTGTTTTAGATTTTGGCCATTCTAATAGATGTCTAGTTGTATATCATCGTTTTAACTTCTTCATATTTCAAGTAGAATTTTGCCAGATTAGAATTCCAGTTGACGTATTTCTTACACACTTAAAATACATCATACAACTTCTTTCTGGCCTCTATCATGTCTGAATAAAAGTTGGCTGTTAATATTATTGAGGACCCTTGTATGTGATGTCACTTCTCTTTTGCTGTTTTTAAGATCCTTTCTTTGTCTTTTGATAATTTGACTATAATGTCTTAAGTGGATTTCTGAATTTATCCTGCTTGCAATTTGTTGAACTTCTTAGATGTGTTGATTTATGTCTTCCATCAATCTTGGGAGGTTTTTGGGCATAATTTATTCAGATATCCTCTCTGGTGCCTCATCTCTTTCTTCTCGATCTGGGACTCCAATTATATGCATATTGGTATGCTTTCTGGTGTTCCACAGGTTTCTTGGGCTTTGTTCACTTTTCTTTCTCCTTTTCTCTGTCTGCTCCTCAGACTGGATATTCTCAATAGATCTATGTTCAAATTCATGGACTCTATCTTCTGCTTGTTCAAACCTACTGTTGAACCCCTTTAGTAATTTTTCTGTTTTAGTTACTGTAATTTTCAGCTCAAAAATTCCTATTTAGTTCTTTTTCATACTTTACTGATATTCTCTCTTTGGTGAGACATTGTTCTCATGGCTCCCTTTAGGTTTTTGTGCATGGTTTCCTTTAGCTTTTACTTAACATAGTTGATTTAAAGTCTTTGTGTAAGTCCAATATCTGGGCTTCCTTATGGACAGTTTCTTTTTTTTCTCTATATGGACCATACTTTCTTGTTCCTTAGTGCCTCATAATATTTTGTCAAAACCTGGAAATTTTGAATATTATAATGTAGCATCTCCAGAAATCAGGTTATCTACCTTTTCCAGGATTTGTTTTTGCTGCTTGTTGTTAATTACTTTTCTAAACTAATTTTGTAGTCTGCATTCTTTTTTATGTGTGGCTAGTGAAGTCTGTAATTTGTTAGCTTAGTGTCCAGGTAGTCTTTTGATTCAGTTTCCTTAAACAGTTATAGCCAAAATAAATAAATAAATAAAAGGAAAATATACTCTCCTAGGTTTTGCAGATTGGCTCTGTATTAGGGCACTCCTTCATTGCTTCACTAGGTCATTCACAGGAGGTAAAATCTTAGGGTCTTCTTAGGCCTTTTCTGAGCATATGTCCAGCCTTAGGCATACACATAGCCTTCTTGATTTCCCAGGGAGCTTTTAAAAGTACTTATTCCTCATGTATCTCTTTTCACGGCCTCTTCCTTCCCAGGCTTTTCCTTTTGTCTATTGTTTGTTCTGACTGCTGTCCTTTAACCAAGACTTCTGTGGCCAATCATTGTGCCTTTAAATACTTTTGGAAAATGCTACTTTTGAAGTCTCCACAGCCATTGAAATTTTCTGATTTGGCTGAAACAAATGAAAGCCCTTGTGCTTCAAGGAGCTGACAGAGGTTGAAACTCAAGAACACAATTCTTTGAGAATATGGTCTGTAGTACTTTCTCAGGTACTGGCAACCTGCATTAGGAGTGTGGGCTGTTGTCCTCATGGCCACTGCTCACTAGAGTGTACAGGATGGTAGTCAACAATTTAACATACCACAGCACTCTTTTACTCTAAGAAGAAGCAGCAGCCTATTTCTCCAATAAGCCTCTTTCAAATTGTAAGTTTTTGACTAAATTCCAGAGTTCTGCCAAAGTTGATTCTGGCAGTGTCTGCCAGCTTAGTAGTTGCTTTTCTGGAGGGATAGGGGCCTGGAGTTCTATAATTTGCCATTTTTAGTGAAGTTAGTCCCCTCTAGGCTTGTTCTAAAGCTTTCTTAGGCCAGGCCTGGAACAACCTTTGTTCTAGGACTAGTTTGGCACTACTACTAAGACTTAACTCTTTTGAATACGAGTATGTAACAAGGATATCTCCACTCTAGCTATCAGAATGATAGCTATTTAATGCCTCATAGCTTTGTGTGAGTTCTGAGAAATAGTCATATTACAGCTCCTGGTAGGTTTGTTTACTGGGCATGGTTGAACTTTACTCTCCACATGTGCAGCTTTATATTCATTCAAAAATTCAAAAGGACCCTTGACAAATTTTCTGAAGCTCTTTATCCCAGTAATTATTTCCTCTTTAGTAATCTTCTCCAGAAATTCCAGTCATTTCATCCTCCCTAAACCCTGATCCCTGGCTTCTCAACTCAGGGAGACCATTGTGCCATGCTTGGGTTATCTCTCTCTGGGGCATAGCTTGGAAAGTGCTTCCATATAAAATTGGGGTGAATATTTTGCTCACCTGATTCTTTTACCTTCTCTCATGGATCACAGTCCTATGTGTTCTGTTGCCCAATGTCTGAAATAGATTTTACTAAGCTCCCCCACTGCTGGTTTTCTTTTTTTATGGTAACAAGGCAAGTTCAATTCCAATTACTTTGTCATGGCCAGAAGCAGAAGGTGACTGTCATTTTTCACTCTTTCTATTTTGTTTGAACTAAGCAACAGCAATAACAACAACAATAACAACAAATGATGTTTTCATGTAATACCTTTGACATAAAAATAATTTAAATTGATTAAGACTTTAGAGGAGTGGAAAACACTGTGATAACAATATAGCTATAGTATGTGGGAAATTGGAAAGATTATAAATGGTTTATATACCTTTTTTGATAAATTATGAAATATTTACCAGCTTTTCCTAAGCTCAGGGGATGGCACTTCTAATGGCAGTGATGGCTGCCATAATCAGATATTTAAATTTCACTAAAATTCCCAGAGACCTGACAGGTAGTAGCAAGGACTGCCAACCGGTTTCCAGTAGGCTGGATATGGCTCACTGATTAATTTTGTTTGAGCAGTACACGGATTCAAAAAGTTGAATTTCAATGTTTTTAGGTGGGCCATACACTCTCCAGTTCCCCTTAATTCTCTATTTTGTTAGATCCCTTGTATCACATATTTGTGTTACCTCACTGTTTTCTGAATTTGAAGTTAGGCTGCCTAGGTTAAAATCTTGATTTCCTACCTTCTTACTTCTATTCTTGTGCAAGTTAACTAATCTCTCTGAGCGTCAATTTTCTCTGTAAAGGCAGGCAGATAATATCACCTATCTCAAAGGTACATACATACATAAAATGCAAAGTACAGTACATGAGGTCTAATATTTGTTAGTAATCATAATTATTATGCCTAGAGAAGGTTTTGCTTAAAGCTAACCTAGCAGCTTAGGAGAGAGAATCCGCAGTCCTAAATTCTAGTCCTGCACCTTTCTTGCCACGTGACTGTAGGCAAGTCACTTCTCCTTAAGCCTCAGTTTCCCATCCACACACTGGATGATCTCATACTACATCTAATATTTACATTCTATGATTCTATTTATTTGTGGGCCTCCTTGACTAATATGAGTGAGTAGGAACATTATTTCTACAAATAACAATGATTCTACCTTGATCACAGCTACTTTGGTGGAAGGTACACAGGAATTTTGATTCAGAAAATGTGGACACAAGTTATGTACAAGCCTGTATAACCTCCAGCAAGACACTTCTCTGAGTTCCAGTTTCCTCATCTGTCAAATGAGAATAGTATTTCCTGCCTTCTTCACAAAGTGGTTGGCAGGACTAAATGATACAATGAATATGAACATATTCAGTAAACAGTAAAATGCTTAATAAATACCATTGATTACTTAAAATAAACTCTTTTTGGTCTTCATGTCACTCATTTCGCTTCTGGTGTTGAAATGAAATATGGATCAATTCTGCATAGGTCAAACATGCACAGAAAATTAAAAATATATAAAATTCAGTGCAGAATTTCTGCATAAAATTTTAAAGAAATGACAAATTCAAAGTAACCAAAATAAAATTTTAACTTGAAAATTAATTATAAATGCATTAGACACGTCTTCATTTCCATTACATTTCAAACACAGACTTTGAGGTGTTTATCCCAGAACTTACTTCACTCACATTGGCTACATATTAAAAATCTCAATATCTATTATTGTACTTTTAAACCATAATCTCCTATCCTTCTAATTCTCTCACTACAATTAGCCTTTGACCTTATAGAGACCTCTAGTTTCCTAGTGCATTTCTCCAAGTAGCCCTGATTTAACCATGCATTTTTAGAATTTGAGACATTTTCTCATGCTGTTTGCTCTACCTTTTGTCTGCCCAATCATCCTTTAAGTCCCAGCTAACATTTACTTTTTCTATGAGACTTTCACTATCTATACTAGGCACAATTAAGCATACCTCTTCTGTGATCTCAAAAATGTTTCAAAACAGCCCTAATCACGATGTACTATAATTATATATATGTCTGTTGCCTCTGTTAGTCTGTGAGTTGCTCAATAATAGCTAATAATAACTCCATTTATCAAGTGATTATCTGCCAACCACTGTACAAAAGAGCCTTACACATATTATTCCATTTATTTTTTGACTCACAAAAGCTTTATGAGAAATAATATTATCCCCATTTTAAAGATGAGAGAATAAAAGCTTAGTGAAGTTAACTTGCCCAAAGTCAGTTAGTAAGAGTTGGAACCCGAATTCAGGTTTATATGACTTCAAAAGTGGTGCTCTTGACCACTGTGCAATACTTCATCAAGTATATGAACTATGTTTTAATTTTATTCCTTATTATACATATATATGTACATATATATATTCCTTATTACATATATAAATAGTATGTAGCACACAGTAGATATTTAATATATATTTGCTGAATGAATGAAAATAATGCATGAAAATTAATAAATATACTGGAACACTTAATGAGAAAAAAATGATCCTAGTAATTAGCATTGTGACCATGGACAAGTTATTTCACCTCTTGGAGCTTGTGTCTTCAACTACAAAAAGATAACGGATATTTATTTTACAGTGTTACTGTGAGGATTACAAAAAATAATGTAAAAAAATAACTAGCATCTAGTCCCCTTCTTCCATTCTCTGTCTGTCATGGTAGTACTAGGAATTTGTTTTTATAGCAAGGAGATGGTAACAAATTATTTTTTATTCCCACCACTAGTAAAGCATCAAGCAAACTACCCCAGCATCACTCAAACTGATCAAAATGATTAAATTTCAAACATTGAAGGGTCAAAAAATAGAGAATCACTGAAGTCAAAACTAAGTCTGCCAGGGTCTGCTGCTGCCGGAAGCTGCCTATTTACAGGGAAACATGACCTCAGAAGACAAAATTACATTCCTTTCAGATGTTGCTGTTAAAATTAATTTTTCCATCAGCTTCATCCCTTAAATTAGTCTTAAGATCTATACATAGGTGCTAACTCCATATAAATGTGGCCAAATGAATGACTCAGAAAACTGAGACAGCCTCTCAGTTATCAAAAAACCCTGGGTTCCAGAACAATTAATTATCCTAAGTTGATTATGTGCTGGGTTGTATTTTGCAAAAAGGAAAGGGATGGCCATTCCTCTCAAATAAGTCTACTTCCAACCCCAGAATTAACATGACTTTAAAAGGCCTGTAAAAAGGAGCCTATAACAAAAGAGGATGGCAGTAGAAACAAATCCCATAAAATCTACTAAGGCTACATGAACTCATCAAAGACAAGACTGAGAGGGCAGAAAGGTGGGCTATAATAAATTATATTTAGGGAATCAAACCTAAGATACATACTAAGTATCTGCACTTTTGGCTACTTTTTCATTTAGATGGATGATTCCTACATTTCAGTTATTTCGAACCATCTTCACAAATTTTGACATATCTAGGTACCGGCAGTATAATAATTTACTTTTTAAAAAATTGACTCACATTTTTACTTAGCCTTTTCTTAAGCAATGCATTAATGAAATTAAAGGTTCAATGTGATTAGGTAGGTAATGTTTTCCTAATAAATATTAAAATAAATACATAACTATCAAAATTAAAAATATCCATCTAAATACCACTTTAAATCATCTTGGGTGGTATGGATATACACTACATTTTGGGCAACATTACCTTAGGTTAAGTGAGACCACTGTAAGTCTACAAATTTGGCCAATTAACTCACAATCTTACAGAATCACCTTTGGAAGATGTACTTTAATGTTATGCCTAAATAACATTATAGAGGGCTATTCCTAGAATTAGCCATATGAAATGACTAGATACAAAAATTGCTATTGCCATGAAAAGGTTAAAGACATTGCTGATTATCTTGTTTAATATCTACATAAGGTTCCAAATGAAAAATTTACTTTCAAATTTAGTGCCAAAATACTTGGTTACCTCTGTTCTCTTTGATAATGAGAGCTCTGTTATTATGTGCCCCTTTTTGTCGTGGTTGCTAAGGAGCTCAAAGATTCATTTGATGCTCAGCCTTAGCAAATATGATAATATTTATGGCTAGTATGCTGATCCTTTTTTCACTTTACTTGGTTCTCATTTCCTAATTATATTTAATGAATTTTATTTTCATGCTCTATTTTAAACATCTGAAATCATTTTTATAAAGGAAAGTGATGAAAAGTAGAGGGAGGAAACAATATTTCTTGAATGTTTATAACAATCACTGTTATGGGGCTTTATATTATTTACCTTATTTGCCTAAAATGACTGTGAATTACACACTATTTTCTTAAATCTATAGATGAGAAATCCAAGGTTCAGGTAATTTTCTTTTTTCTTTTTTTTTTTTGAGGAAGATTAGCTCTGAGCTAACTACTGCCAATCCTCCTCTTTTTGCTGAAGAAGACTGGCCCTGAGCTAACATCCATGCCCATCTTCCTCTACTTTATACGTGGGATGCCTACCACAGCATGGCTTTTGCCAAGTGGTGCCATGTCCACACCTGGGATCCAAACCAGCAAACCCTAGGTCACTGAGAAGCAGAACATTCTAACTTAACCACTGAGCCACCGGGCAGGCCCATCAGGTAATTTTCTAACTTGCCCAAGGTCAAACAGTTAATAAGAGGCACAATTATGAATTGAGACCAGTCTATTTATTTCAACTTCATATTCTTTATACTATACCCTGCTAACATCCACCAAAAGAGATAAGACATCAACTATACAATTAAGAAAAGAAAATAATTTTATTTTCATTTGGGAGACAAATTGGCTACCATAAATACTTTAGTTTCTTGCCTCAAAACTCTAATTTCTTAATCAATTTATTAATTTATTGCTGCTCTACATATACATCTAATTTCTTACATAATCCAAAAAGAGCATAAATCAAGGGCAAGACAAACATCTTTCAGATGCTACCTGTGTTTTCTCATGTAGTTTCAAGGTCTAACGAAATAATATTCTTACTCACAACATTCTTTTATTCACGAGGAACTTACCATGTAAAGTTATGTAACTGATGATATACCCACAATAGTTTTCTAAGCTCTCCTCCAAAACACATACACTTAATGCTACAGGATATTTTTTGTTATCTATAAAAATCCTTATATACTAACAAGGAAAAATACCCAACAGATATTAGTACTGTATCTAATTAGAGCTATTCTGATGGCCAATTAAAAAATTGACTAGTATTAATTTGAGAGGCTAAATGGAGAGGTGAAAAACTAACTATAATGCTACAAGTGCTGATTCCAGGAGCAGGCTGGCTGAATTCACTACTCAAGTCTACAACTTTGTTACTGTTTGACCTCAGAGAAGTCCCTTAAGTTTTCTCTGCTTTGGTTCCTTCATCTGTAAAAGGGGGATAATAAAAATTACATCATAGGGTTTTTGTGAGGATTAAATTAGTTAATACATGTAAAGTGCTTAGAATAGTGCCTCTCCCAATGTAAGACTTATATAAATGTTGGTCATTATTGTTAATATAGTAAGTTAAATACAAGCACATTGCATGAAGACTAGATCAAAAGTCTCAAAAACATCTCAATTACAAACTTTCATAAAATCTGACATTTTTCAATATTTGGCTACAATGAATAAAAGCAGAGGAAATATTCTTCATTACTGGTAGCACTATTTTTTTTCTTTATTTTGTTTTTAAAATGCTAATGTCAAATTACTTGGATTAATACCAGGCAAGGTAGGAAAGTTTAGCCTTTTATATAACTCAAGAAATGAAATCTAAATAAAATAAAATAACATCTCTGCTTCTTTTAGCTTATAAATGATTGCGTGAGTAGCTGAGCTGTCTGATTTTTCCCTACGAGATCTATGATATGTGAAAATTCAAGGTTGTCTTCCAGTTTCAGTAATTTAATCATTGTCCTCTGAAGAGGCAGACAAGTGTTTATTCTAACCATATTTTCTTTTTATTTAAATTATTTTATTGAAGTAATATTTGCTTATAGAACTGTGTAAGTTTCAAGTGTACATTATTACATATCAGTTTCTGTATAGATTGCATTTTGTTCACCACCAATAGTCTAGTTTTTATCTGTTATCATACATATGTGCCCCTTATCCCCCTTCCCTTCCCCTCTGGTAACCACCAATCTGTTCTCTTTTACCTATGTGTTTGTTTACCTTGCACATATGAGTGAAATCATGCAGTGTTTGTCTTTGTCTGCTAATTTTGCTTAGCATAATACCCTCAAAGTCCATCCATGTTTCAAATGGCAAAATTTTGTCTTTTTAATGGCTGAGTAGTATTCCATTGTATATATACACCATACCTTCTTTTTCCAATCATCCATTGATCAGCACTTGGGTTGCTTCCAAATCTTGGCTATTGTGAATAACACTGCAATGAACATTGGGATGCACATATATCTTTGAATTGTTGATTTCATGTTCTTTGGATAAATACCCAGTAGTTGGATAGCTGGAATATATGGTAGCTCTAATTTTATGTTTTTGAGAAATCTCCATACTGTTTTCCATAGTGGCTGCACCAATTTGCATTCCCACCAACACTGTATGAGGCTTCTCTTGTCTCCATACCCTTACCCAAATTTCTTATTTTTCTTGTTAATTATAGCCATTCTAACGGGTGTGAGGTGATATCTCATTATAGTTTTGATTTGCATTTCTCCAATAACTAGTGATGTTGAACATCTTTTCACGTGCCTATTGGCCATCTGTATATCTTTTTTGGAAATATGTCTCTTCATATCCTCTCCCCATTTTTGATAAGGTTGTTCATTTTTGTTGTTGTTCAGTCGTATGAGTTCATTATATATTTTGGAAATTAACCCCTTGTTGGATATGTGATTTACAAATATTTTCTCCCAGTTGGTGGTTGTCTTTTAGTTTTGTTGATGGTTTCCTTTTCCCTGCAGAAACATTTCAGTCTGATGTAGTCAATTTCATTATTTTTTCTTTTGTTTCCCTTGCGTGAGGAGACATGGTATTTGAAAAGTTCCTGATAAGACTTACATCAAAGAGCATACTGCCTATATTTTCCTCTAGGAGTTTTACGGTTTCAGGACCTACATTCAAGTCTTTAATCCCTTTTGAGTTAATTTTTGCATATAGTGTAAGATAATGGTCTACTTTCATTCTTTAGCATGTGGCTGTCCAGTTTTCCCAACACCATTTACTGAAGAGACTTTCCTTTCTCCATTGTATGTTCTTGGCTTTTTTCTTGAAAATTGGTTGTCCATAGATGCGTGGGTAAATTTCTGGGATTTCCACTCTGTTCCATTGCTCTGTGTGTCTATTTCCTGCCAGTAACATGCTGTGTTGATTACTATACATTTCTAGTATATTTTGAATTCATGGAGTATGACACCTCCAACTGTGTTCTTTTTCTCAGACTTGTTTTGGCTATTTGGGGTATTTTGTTTTTCAATATAAATTTTAGGATTCTTTGGTCTATTTCTGTGGAGAAAGTAATTGGGATTCTGATTGGGATTGCATTGAATCTGTAGTTGCTTTAGGTAATGTGGACATTTTAACTACGTTTATTCTTCCAATCAATAAGCATGAAATATCTTTCCATTTATGTCTTCTTCATTTTCTTTCAATCATGTCTTATAGTTTTCAGTATACCAATCTTTTAACTCCTTGGTTAAATTTCTTCCTAGGTATTTTATCCTTTTTGTTGTGATTGTAAATGAGATTGTATTCTTGATTTACTTTTCTGATATTTCATTGTTAATGTATAGAAACACAACTGACTTTTCTATGTTGATTTCCTGACCTGCAACTTTGCTGTATTTGTTGATTATTTCTAATAGATTTCTGGTGGATTTTTTAGGGTTTTCTATATATAGAATCATGTCATCCACAAATAGTAAGAATTTTACTTCTTCCTTTCCAATTTGGATAGTTTTCATTTCTTTTCCTTGCCTAATTGCTCTGGCTAAAACTTCCACTACTGTGTTGACTAAGACTGGTGAGAGTAGGCATCCTTCTCTATTTCCTGTTCTAAGAGAAATAGCTTTTAGTTTTTCACTAAGGACTATGATTTTAGCCGTCAGCTTGTGATATTTGCCCTTTATTATGCTGAGGTACTTTCCTTGCATACTCATTATATTGAGTTTTTTTTAAATCATAAATGGATGTTGAATCTTGTCAAATGTTTTCTCTGCTTCTATTGGGACGATCATGTGATTTTTTCTTCTTCGTTTTGTTTATGTGGTGTATCACAATGATTGATTTGCAAATACTGAACCATCCCTGCATCCCTGGGATAAATCCTACTTGATCGTGGCGGAAGATCATTTTAACATACAGTTGTAGTTGATTTGATAATATTTGTTTTGCATTTATGTCCCTCGGTAATATTGGCTTGTAACATTCCTTTTTTTGATGTCCTTTTCTGGTTTTGATATGAGGGTAATATTGCCCCCATAGAATGAGTTAGAAAGTGTCCCATCTTCTTCAATATCGTGGAATAGTTTGAGAAGGATAAGAATTAAATTTTCTCTGAATGTTTGATAGAATTCACCAGAGAAGTCATCTGGTCCTGGACTTTGGTTTTCTGGGATGTTTTTGATTACTGTTTCAATCTCTTTACTTGTGATTGGTCTATTCAGATTCTCTATTTCTTTTTGTATGATTGTATGGTTGTTTGATTCTAAGAATTTATCCATTTCTTCTAGGTTATCATGTTTGTTGGTGTATAGCTTTCAATAGTATTCTCTTATAACTCTGAATTTTTGTAGTGTCTGTTGTAGTTTCTCCTTTTTTACTTCTGATTTTATTTATTTGAGTCTTTCATTTTTTTCTTAGTGAGTCTGACTATGAGTTTGTCAATTTTGTTTATCTTCTCAAAAAACCAGCTCTTAGTTTCATTGATCTTTTCTTTTGTTTTCCTGGTCTCTATTTTGTTTATTTCTGCTTTGATTTTCTTATTTCTCGCCTTCTACTGACTTTGGGCTTTGTTCATTCTTCTTTTTTTAGTTTGTTTAGGTATAGTGTAAGCTTGTTTATCTGAGATTTTTGTTGTTTGTTGAGGTAGGCCTATATTGCTATAAATTTCATTCTTAGTACCACTTTTGCTGCATCCCAAAAGAGTTGGTATGTTGCACTTTCATTTTCATTTGTCTCTAGGTATTTTTTAACTTCTCCTTTGATTTCTTCATTGATTCAATAGTTGTTCTGTACCATGTTGTTTAGTCTCCACATATTTGTGATTTTCCCAGCTTTTTTCTTGTATTTGATTTCTAGTTTCACAGCATTGTGGTTGGACAAGATGCTTGATATGATTTAAATCTTAAATTTACTGAGGCTAGCTTTGTTTCCCAACATATGGTCTATTTTTGCAAATGTTCCATGTGCACTCGAGAAGAATTCTGTTGTTTTGTGATAGAATGTTCTCTATTTATCTACTGAGTCCATCTGGTGTAGTGTTTCATTTAAGGCCACTGTTTCCTTGTTGACTTTCTGTCTGGATGATCTATCCATTGACATAAGTAGAGTCTTAAGGTCCCCCACTGTTGCTGTCAATTTCTCCATTTAGGTTTGTTAATAGTTGTTTTATATACCTTGGTGTTCCTGTGTTAGGTGCATATGACTTTTTATGTTTTATGTTTATGTTTTATGACTTCCTGGTGGAATGTCCCTTTTATCATTATAAAATGCCCATCTTTGTCTCTTATCTTTTTTATCTTGAAATCAGCTTTATCTGATATACATATGACTACAGCCATTTTCTTTAGCTTCACATATGCTTGGAGTATCATCTTCCATTCCTTCACCTTTTTTTGTGAGCATCCTTCACTTTTTTTTTGGTCTTTAGAGCTGAGATGTGTTTCCTGGAGGCAGCATATTGTTGGATCTTGTTGTTAATACATCTGTGTTCTTTTGGTTGGTGAATTCAATCCATTTACATTTAGAGTGATTACTGATATATGAGAGCTTAATACTGCCATTTTTATCTTTTTTTTCTCTGGCTGTTCTATATTTTCATTGTTTCTTTTCCCCCGTATTTCTGTTTGCCTTTTCTGTTTCCTGTTTTTCTCAGTTTTCTCTTTATTTATGACTTGTGAATCTCTTCTGATTTTTCGTTTTGTGGTTACCATGAGGTTTGTATAAATGGTCTCATAGATGATAGTCCTTTTTTGATCTATGATAGTCTCTTATCTCCATTAGCCTATGCAGTTTCCATCCTTTTACTCTTCACTTTCTACATTTTTGTTTTCACAAATTAGTCTTTTTTGCGTTGTGAATTTGTGATCCAATTGAAATGTTAATAGTTATTTTTTATGCTTTCTTTCCCTTTATCCTTGATGTTGTAATTGTTTGCCAACCTATTGTGATATAGAGGTGTAATTTTCTGATTCTGTCTGTCTATTTATCTCCTTGCTCCAAACTTTATAAATGTTTACCTATTTGTTTTAGTTAGGAGTGCTCCCTTCAACATTCCTTGCAGGGAAGGTCTAGTGGTAATGAACTCCCTCAGTTTTTGCTTCTCTGGGAAAGCATTTATTTCTGTCACATCTGAAGGATAATTTCAATAGATAGAGTATTCTTGGCTGATGATTTTTGTCTTTCAGTATTTTGGGTATATCATTCCAATCTCTCTAGCCAGTAAGGATTCTGTTGAGAAATCTACTAAAAGCCTGATGGGGTTTCCTTTGTAGGTTATTTTCTTCTCTCTAGCTGCCCTTAATATATTTTCCTTGTCATTGACTTTTCACAGTTTTAATATTATATGCCTTGGAGAACATCCTTTTGCATTGAGGTAATTAGGAGTTCTATTAGCTTCATGTACTTGCATGCTGAACTCCTTCTCCAGGTTTGGGGAGTTCTCAGATATTTCTTTGAATAAACTCTCTGCTCCTTTCTCCTTCTCTTATCCCTGTGGGATACCTATAATCCCTATGTTACTTTTCCTAATTGAGTTGGATATTTCTTGAAGAATTTCTTCCCTTTTTAAAAAAATCTTAGTTTGCTCTCCTCCTCCACCTGAATTATTTCTAGATTTCTATCTTTGAGGTCACTAATTCTTGCCTCCATAAGGTCTACTCTATTTTTTATGCTTTCATTTTTTTTTCTTAAAGATTGGCACCTGAGCTAGCAACTGTTGACAATATTCTTTTCTTTTCTGCTTTTTATTCCCCAATCCCCCCAACACACAGTTATATATTTTAGTTTTGGGTCCTTCTAGTTGTGGCATGTGGGACACCACCTCAGCATGGCCTAATGAGCAGTGCCATAGCTACACCCAGGTTCTGAACCAGCGAAACCCTGGGCAGTTGAAGTAGAGCACACAAACTTAACCACTTGGCCATGGGGCCGGCTCTTATGCTTTCTACATTATTTTTTATCTCATTAGTCGTTTTCTTCATATCCAGAATTTCTGTTTGGTTTTGTTTTTTAGAGCTTCAATCTCTTTGGTGAACTATTCCTTCTGTTTGTTATTTTTATTCCTGAGCTCACTGATCTATCTTTCTGAGTTTTCTTGTAACTCATTGAGTTTCTTTATGATAGCTGTTCTGAATTCTCTATCAGCTAGAATGTAGTCTTTTGTGACTTCAGGTTTGGTTTCATTTTCTTTCTGTTCTGCTTTGTTACTGTAGTTCTTCATTGTATTTGATGAATTGATCGTATCCCAGTGCATTTGTGGTATTAGTTACCTTTTCTTATTTGGGTACCACTTTGGTTACTTTAGTTCTGGTCACCTGGGTCACACATTCCTCCACTGGCTCTCCATGGGCTCAGATGCTGCTGTCCTGTGCACCATGTGTTCTGCTGTTCCTGGTTGTCTTGTGTTGCTAGTTGCAATGCTGCCAGGAATTCTGGGTTTATGGGTGTTACTTTCACTGGTGGTGGCCTGGGGAACTGGGGAGTTGTATTCATCCTCATTGCTGGTGGAGCTGGTTTCATGATTGCCATCACTGGGGGATAGATCACCACTTCTGCTGGAGTTCTGATGCTTCTAGTCATGGATTCCCCCTGCCACTGCTGGCAGGGGGTCAGAGGCTTTTTTTTCTGTTGCCACCCCGTCTGCTTCTAGTTGTGCCCATTGGCTGCTCTGCATTCATGTGGGCCAGACTGCAGCTGCTTGGTGGCATGCCTTTTTACAGGCAGGGCCACTAACCTGGGTGGACAGGTTGAACTTATTTGTGTGGGGCTCCTCCTCAGGCAAGGAGAATTTGTGTGTTAGTGGGGCTGCTGCAGCATAGTGGGCACTCCCATTGGCCAGGCTAGTGACACTCTGCAAGTGCTCAAGCATGGGTCAGGCTGCCCTTCCCTCCATTCACAATCACACTGGTTGCTGTGTGAGGATCCACATCCTGGATCACTGTCACTGGGGAGATAGAGGAGTCCACTCCCCTATTTTCACTGTTTCCCAGGGGTCCAGTTCACCCATTTTCAGATGTATAGCTGCATAGATCTCTAAGCTGTCCTGTTGTGCTTTGTAGGGAATCCTCTGTTGGTTAATGGATGTCTGTTTAGTTGTAACTTATAGGGGAGAGATAAATGGAAAAACTCACTCTGCCATGATGCTGATGTAACGTCTAGCAAGTGTTTATTCTATATACTAAGGTTCACAAAAAGTTCTGTGTAGTTATTGGCGTTATGTGGATATATAAAATGAGGGTCAAGACAGATTCATTCATTCATTTGTAGTTGGAGTCAATTCAGAGCAAAACTTGAACCACAATGAGATATAACCTTACACCTGTTAGAATGGCTATCATCAAGAACAAAGTGATAATGTGTTGGTGAGGATGTGGAGAAAAGGGAATGTTTGTACACTCTTGGTGAGAATGCAAATTCGTTAAACAATATGGAATTTCCTCAAAAAATTAAAAATAGATCTACCATATGATTCAGCAATTCCATTTCTGAGTATATACTCAAAGGAAATGAAAATAGGATATTGAGACATATGCAATCTCATATTTATTGTAGCATTATTCACAATAGCCAAGATATGGAAACAACCTAATTGCCCATCAATGAATGAATGGATAAAGAAGATGGCAAGTCTAGATATCCACATCCTCATCAACATCTGTTACCTCTTGTCATTTTGCTGATAGACATCCTAATGTGTGTGAGGTAATATCATTGTCATTTTAATTCAATTTCCTTGGTAATTAATGATCTTGAGCACTTTGTCATCCACCTATTGGCCAACTGAATGTCTTTGGAAAAATGTCTATTCAGGTCCTTTGCTCATTTTTAAATTGGATCATCTGTCTTTTTGCTATTGAGTCGTATGAGTTATTTATATATTTTGGATATTAACCTCTTGTCAGATAGACAGTTTGAAAATATTTTCTCCTGCTATGTAGGTCATCTTTTCAATTTATTGATTGCTTCTTTTGCTGTGCAAAATCTCTTTAGTTTGATGTAGTCCCACTTGTTTATCTTTGGTGTCTTATCCAAGAAATCATTGCCAAGACCAATGTCAAGGATCTCTTTCCCTATGTTTTCTTTTAGTAGTTTCATGGTTTCAGGTCTTACATTAAGCCTTTGATCAAATTTGAGTTAATTTTTGTGAGTGATGTAAAATAGGAATCCAGTTTCATTCTTACACATGTGGGTATCCAGTTTCCCCAACACCATTTATTGAAGAAACTATTGGTTCCTATTGTGTGTTCTTGGCACCTTTGTCAAAAATTAGTTGACCATATATGTGTGGGTTTATGTCTGGGCTCTCTAATCTGATGCATTGGTCTATGTGCCTGCTTTTGTGCAAGTAACATTCTGTTTTGATTACTTTAGCTTCATAATATAGTTTGAATTCTGAAAATGTGATGCCTACAGCTTTGTTCTTTTTCACGATTGTTTTGGCTATTCGGGGTCTTTTGTGGTTCCATAAAATTTTAGAATAGCTTTTCTATTTCTGAGGAAAACGTCATTAAAATTTTGATAGGGATTGCATTGAATCTGTAGGTAAGTTTAAGCAGCTAGTATAGATACACTCATTGTATTAATTCTTCCAATCAAAGAACATGAATATATTTCCACTTATGTGTGTCATCTTCAATTTATTTCATCAATGTTTTACAGTTTTCAGTGTACAGGTCTTTCACTTCCTTGGTTAAATTTATTCCTAAGTATTTTATTGTTTTTGATGCTATTGTAAATGGGATTGATTGCTTAATTTCTCTTTCAGATAGTTCATTGTTAGTGTATAGAAACACAACTGATGCTTGTGAGTTGAGTTTGTATCTTGTTACTTCACTGAATTCACTTATTCATTCCAGCAGTTTTTTTTGTCAAGTCTTTAAGGTTTTCTGGATATGAGATCATGTGATCTGCAGAGCTAATTTTACTTCTTCCTTTCCAATTTTGATGCCTTTTCTTTCTTTTTCTTGCCTAATCACTATGGCTAGGACTTCCAGTACTATGTTGAATAAAGATAGCAACAGTCTTGTTCCTGATCTTAGAAAAACGGCTTTTAACTTTTCACCATTGAGTATGATTTTAGCTGTGGACTTGTCATACATGGCCTTTATTATGTTCATGTATACTCCTTGTGTACTAATTTGTTGAGTGTTTTTATCATGAAAGTATGTTGAATTTTGTCAAATGCTTTTTGTGCCTCTATGGAGATGATCATAAAATATTTTATCATTCATTATGTTAATGTGGTGTGTTATATTTATTGATTTGCTTGTTGAACCATCCTTACATCCAAGAGATAAAATTCCACTTGATTGTAGTGTATGATTCACCTAATGTGCTCTTGAACTTGGTTTGAAAGTAGTTTTTGAGGACTTTTGTATCTATGTTCATCAGGGATATTGACTTACAATTCTTTTTCCTGTAGTGTTCTTCTCTGGATTCAGTATCAGTGTAATACTGGTGCTGTAAAATAAATTTGGAAATGTTCCTTTCTCTTAAAATTTTTGGAAGAGTTTGAGAAGCATTGGTACTAATTATTCTTTAAGTATTTCGTAGAATTCATCTGTGATGCCATCTGGTCCTGGGCTTTTATTTGTTGGGAGATTTTTGATTGTGGATTTAATCTCCTTGCTTATTATTGGTTTGTTCAGAATTTCTGCTATTCATGAATCAGCCTTAGTTATTTGTATGTTTCTAGGAATTTATCCATTTCTTCTAAATTATATAACATTAGCTTATAACTGTTCACAGTATTCTCTTATGATCCTATGTACTTCTGTGATACTAGTTGTAATACTTCCTCTTTTATTATAATTTTATTAATTTGAGTCATCTCTTTTTCTCTTAGTTTAGCTAAAGGCATGCAAATTTTATCTTTTAAAAAATGAACTCAGTTTTGTTGCTCTTTTCTATTGTGTCTTAAGTCTGGATTTCATTTATTTCTGCTCTGTTATTATTTACTTCCTTATGCTAACATTGGAATTTGTTTTTCCTTTTCTAGTTCCTTGAGGTATAGGGTTATGTTGTTTAGTTGATTTCTTTACTTTCTTAATGTAGGCATTTATCACTATAAAGTTTCCTCCTAGCACTGCTTTTGCTGCCTTAAGTTTTGGTATGTTGTGTTTTCATTTTTGTTTGTGATATTTTCTGATTTTCCTTTTGATTTCTTCTTTGACCCACTGGTTATTCAGAGTTATGTTGTTTAGTTTCTACACATTTGTGAATTTTACAGATTTCCTCCTGTTATTGATTTCTAGTTTCATATCACTGTAGTTGAAAAAGATACCTGATATGATTTCAGTCTTCTTAAATTCGTTAAGACTTTTATTGTGATGTAATAAATGAAATGAACTGTCCTGGAGAATGTTCCACGTTTGCTTGCAAAGAATGTGTATTCTGCTGCTGTTGCATGAAATGTTCTGTGTATGTCTGTTAGGTCCATTTGATCTAAAGTATAGTTCAAGTACATTATTTCCTTGTTGATTTTCTGTCTGGATGATCGATCCATTATTGAAAGTGGGGTATGAAGTTCCCTAGTTTTATTGTCTTGATGTCACTTTTTTTGCCTTCAGGAGTGTTAATTTTTTAATATATTTAGATGCTCCAGTATTGGGTGTGTATATATTTACAATTTTTATATCATCATGATGAATTGACTCCTTTAACATTATATATTGATCTCCTTCATCTTGTTACAGCTTCTGACTCAATGTTTATTTTGTCTGACATAAGAACAGCTACCTCTGCCTCTTTTGGTTTCCATTTGCATGGAATATCTTTTTCCCATCGATTCACTTTCAGCTTATGATCATCCTTAAAGCTTAAGTGAGTCTCTTGTAGGTAGCATATAGATAGGTATTATATTTTTATTCATTCAGCCACTCTTTCTTTGTCTCTTAATTGCAGAATTTAAACTATTTACAATTAAAGTAATTATTGATAGGTAAGGACTTAATATTGACATTTGATCAATTGCTTTCTGATTGTTTTGCAGCTCCTTTGTTCCTTTCCTCCTCTCTCCCTGTTGTTCATTGTGAATTGATGATGTTTGGTAGTAGTATGCTTAATTCTTCTCTTATCATTTGTGTATCTATTATAGGCTTTTGCTTTGTGATTACAATGAGGTGTTCATAATATATCTTACAGACACAAGTCTATTTTAAGCTGATAACAAATTAACTTTAATTGTATAAAAAAGTTCTAAACATTTACTTGATCCCCTATTTTACTTTGTTAGTGCTCCAAGTTACATTTTTTATATTGTGTATACATTAACAATATATTGTAGGTATAGTTATTTTAAACACTTTTTTCTTTTAACCTGTATTCTAGAGTTCAAAGTGATTTACACACCACCATTTCAGTATTACAGCATTTTGAATTTGACTATATATTTACCTTTACCAGTGAATTTTACACTTTCATATGCTGTCATGTTACTATTAGTGACCTTTTGCTTCAGCTTGATGAACTTCTTTTAGCATTTCTTGTAAAGCAGGTCTAGTGTTAATAAATTCCTTCAGCTTTTGTTTGTCTGGGAAAGTTTTTATCTCTCCTTCATTTTTGAAGGATAACTTTTCTGGGTAAAGTATTCTTGGTTGACAATTTTTTTCTTTGAGCACTTTGTACATATCATCTCGCTCTCTCCTGGCTTGTAAAGTTTCTCCTGAGAAATCCACTGACAGTCTTATCAGGGTTCACTTATATGTGATGAGTCTTTTCTCTTGATGCTTTCAAAATTCTCCTTGTCTTTTATTTTTGAGAGCTTAATTACAATGTGTCTAGTTTAAGATTACATTAAGTTGAAGGTGTTTGGGGATCTATAAGCTTCATGTACCTGTGGGTCATATCTCTCCTCAGTTTGGAGATGTTTTCAACCATTATTTCTTAAATAACTTTTCTGTTCCTTTCTCTCTTTTCTCCTTCTGGGACTCTCATAATGCAAACATTGTTTCATTTTATAGTGTTCAATAATTTATGTAGGATTTCTTCACTCTTTTTCATTATTTCTTTTTTCTCCTCTGATTGGATAATATCAAGGGATCTGTCTTCAAGTTTGCAGATTCTTTCTCCTGATTGATTCAGCCTGATACTGAAGATGTCTACTGCATTTTTTATTTCATTCGTTGTATTCTTCAGTTTCAGAATTCCTGTTTGTTTCTTTTATATTGTTTCTATGTCTTTGTTGAGCTTCTTGTTTTGTCCATTTGTTGTTTTCCTGAGTTCATTGAAGTATCTATCTGTGTTCTGTTAAATTTTGCTGAGCTACATTAAAATAATTACTTTCAGTTCTTTTACAGGTAACTCACAGATCTCCATTTCTGTGGTGTTAGTTAATGAAAAATTGTGTTCCTTCAGTGGCGTAATGTTTCCTTGCATTTTCAAATTTCTGATAACTTTGAATTGATGTATGCTCATTATAGAAAGCACTTGTTTCTTCCAGCATTGTGGACTCGCTTTCATGAAGAAAGTCTTTCACCTGAAGCTGGCTGTGAAGGCACCGGCTGGGTGGGGTGCAGTGTATTTCATCCTGGGAAGGCAGAGAAGCATAGTCTCTGTGCAGCTCCATCAGATGAAATCAACATTGGCAACGAATACAAGGATCTTTTATGCCCAAGACTGTGGAGGTTCTGCAGTGGCAGTGACAATAGGGCTGTTGGAGTCCTTGGAGGCAAAGGCTACTGGGAATCTCCATTTTTGTCCATAGGTATAAGTTTTAGCCAGTAGAGATCCCTCTTGGTGCCAGGTTTGGTGAGTTGGCACTCAGAGCAGGAGTGGAGCCAGGGTCTTGAGGCACAGGTATATTTGTTGTGGCAGTGGTGCTGGTGTCTGAGGTAAGGGCATGTTCAGATCTCCTATGGAACCAGAGTCTGGGCCCCTGGGTCTCACCACAGTGACTTGGACTGAGGGGTGGGACACAGTAGTGGCAGGGGCTTTGGGATAACAGAGTGCAGTGGTGGTCTGGCCCCAAGGGGTAAGGTGCAGTAGCAGCATGGCCTGGGGATGGTGGGTCAAAATCCCAACTCTGGCCCAAGGGGGCAGTCACAGAACAGCAGCATGTGCCTAATGATGGCCCATTAAAGCTGCATGCTGAGACCTAGGGAGCATGATGCAGAGTACTAGCAGCTTTGCTCTAGCAGTGGCAGGTAAAAGCCATGACCTGAACTGGAAGGTTGGCCTCAGAGCAGGGCTGTGTAGCCCCTACAATGACAGATAAAAGCTGTGATCTGGGACCCAGGAGCAGGGCTCAAAGCAGCAGTAGCAAAGCCTGGTAATGGAGGATCAAAATCATGACCTGGGATTCCAGGGATTGGGCTCAGAGCAGTTGCAGGTCCAATTCCATAGGTGGCAAGGTGTTATGGTGTCTCAATCCTTGAGAGCATGGCACAGTAGAGATCAGAGCCCCTAGGGGGAGGCCTCACTGCAGTGACAACTCCAGCCCCAGGGAGGAGACATAGTGGTGGAGACTCTGGGAAGCTCTGCCAGCAGGGATCAGCACTGGTGAAGACTGTGAGAGTCCTCAGTAGCTGTGAAGGCTAAAAATGTCCACAGTAGTTTGCCTTGCTAGTGTTTTCTTGCTCCTTTTTCCCCTATGAGATGAAATCTATCCAAAAGGATCCCTCCTGGCAGTGAGCTGATCTGGATCAGGGGATGAGGTTATGCAGGTAAAATGCTTCCTATGCTTTTCTATGCGGCCATCCTCAGTTTCTGAGCTCTGCAGAGTTTCTGCTGCTTCTTCATTATAATTCAAAGCTTTCAGAGCTTTCATCAGTTTAGAGTTGTTTATTTATTGTTTCTGTGGGAGTAACAATTGTTGGGATCTCCTAGCTCTCCATCTTGCTGACATCACTCTAGGGGAATTTTTAATCAAGAATACAATATTTCGATCTCAGTAAGAGAGTTTTGTGGCATTTAAACTTACCCTTGCCTGATCCCCTGTGACCCAGCTTGGTGGCGACTTTGATGACAACAACCTATATTCTTGGTATATGTTCCTAGAACCGTGGGGGTCAAAACACATCTTATTCTCAAAGAGTTGTGGTCATTACTTTTGACCTGTCTTATGGCTCCTTGAAGGTCCAGCTCAAAGGGCTTGCCTTTGTTTTGTGTAACTTGGAATTCTACCAGGCCTTAGGCAGTTACCCAGGGGGCATTCATCTAAACCATTTAAAGGCAAATGCATTAGCTGCTGCTTCTTGAAGCAAAGGAGGATAGCTGAGGCCACCAATACAAAAAAAATAAAATACTTGAGAGGAAAGGCTGGGGAATGAAACAGTTTGTGGAATAAAGACTTTAAAAAGCTCGCATATACTCCTGGAAATATAAAAGGCCACAAGCATGCCCAGAGCTAGGTGCCTGATCAGAAAAGACATACAAAGGCCCTAAGCACACACCTATGGCTGACATTCAAGCTCCAAGCAAGAAGTAAAAGCTAAGAAGAATTATAAGCTGCCTAGCTGAGTATTTAAGATGTGTGCTAACACATACACAGAGCCCACCTGCAAAGACTGGGAGATTTTTAAAATTTTTGGTTTCAGGCATTTAAGGAAATCACCACTGAATCACCAACTGACTTCACATGGCCACACATGACAAACCAGAGACTTTGTAAAAATTGTTCAGAAAAGTCTCCAAGGAAAATCTGCTACAACATGAAGCAACAACAAACTTTGGGGAGGAGGAAAATTATACAGTTATTCCTTGGTATAAGTATCCATGAGGGGTTAGATCCAGGACCCCCTGTGGATACCAAAATCCAAGGATGCTGATGTCCCTTAAATAAAATGGCTTGGTATTTGCATATAACTTACACACATCCTCTCATATACTTCAAATCATCTCAAGATTACTTATAATACCTAATACAATGTAAATAGTTGCTATACTGTATTGTTGAGGGAATAATGACAAGGAAAAAGAGTCTGTGCATGTTCAGAACAGACATAACTACCGTAGGACTTTTGATCTGCAGTTGGTTGAATCCATGGATGTGGAACATGTGGATATGAAGGGCCAACTGTAATGGCAACAATTGCCATATTACAATATAAAAACCTTTAGTTTTCAACAAAAAATTATAAGGCATGCAAAGAAGAAAGAAAGTATGGCCTATACATGAGAAAATAAAGAAATTAATAGAAACCATCCCTGTGGAAGCCTAAACATTGCCAAACGAAAACTTTAAATGAACTATTTAAATATGCACAAGGAGCTAAATAAAACCATGTACAAATAAGTGAAGGAAACCACAAAAACTTTATGCCATAAAATAGAAAATATCAATAAAAATACAAATTGTAAAAAGGAACACAACAGAATTTATAGAGATGAGAAAACCGTAACTGTAATTAAAATATCAATAGAGACTCAGCAGATTTGAGCAGGCAGAAAAAAGAATCAGCAAACATGAAGATGGGTCAATTCAGATTATCTAGTTTGAGGAGCAGAAAGAAAAAGAATGAATAAAAATGGACAGAGCCAGAGACTTGTAGGATACTATCAGGCATAGCAACATAAGACATATTTGGAGTCCCAGAAGGAGAGAAGAGAGAGAAAGGATTAGAAAGAGAATATTTCAATGAATAATGGACAAAAACTTTCCAAATGTAATAAAATACATGATTCTACATGTCCAAATAGCTTAATGGACTCTAAGCAGAATAAAAATCAAAGAAATTTACATGAAACATATTATAGTCAAATTGTTGAAGGCCAAACACAAAGAATTTTGACAGCAGAGAGAAGTGACTCATTATATGTAAGTGGCCCTCAATAAGTTTATTGGCCAACCTCTCTTCAGACATGGTGGAGGCCAGAAGGAAGTGGAATGACATATTTAAAGTACTGAAAGAAATAAATTGTCAAACAAGAATTCTTTTTCTTTTCTTTCTTCTTCTTCTCCCCAAAGCCCCCCAGTACATAGTTGTATATTCTAGTTGTGAGTGTTTCCGATTGTGCAATGTGGGACGCCACCTCAGCATGGCCTGATGAGTGGTGCCAGGCCCATGCCCAGGATCCAAACTGGTGAAACCCCAGGCCGCCTAAGCAGAGTGCATGAGCTTAACCACTCGGACATGGGGCTGACCCCAAGAATTTTATATCTGGGAAAAACTTCATTGAAAATTGAAGGAAAAATTAAGGCATTCCCAGATAAACCAAAACTTGACAGGGGGAGTTCATCACCAGTAATAGACCTACCCTACAAAAATTTCTAAAAGGAGTTATTCAGGTTGGAACAAAAGGATAATATAGAATAACTCAACACTAAATGATAAAATTAAGAAAAACAGTAAATGTAGCTACAAAGGTAAATATAAAATTCAGTAGTATTTCATTTTTAGTTTGTAACTCTTCTTTTTGTTCCTATATAATTTAAAAGGCCAATGCATAAAACAATAGTTCTAAATCTATGTTAGTGGGCACACAATATATAATCATGTTATTCAGGACAATAACAATGTAAAGAGGAAGAGGATGAAGATGTACAGGAGTAGATATTTTGTATACAATTGAAGAAAAGTTGGTATTAATTTAAGGTTGATAGCTATAATTTAAGGTGTTAATTTTAATTCTGAGGCTATACGCTAAGAAAAAATATATATACACAAGAGGAAATAAGAAGGGAATACAACAAGCAGCATGCTTGAAAAGAAAAACACAAAAGAAGGCAGTAATAGAAAAACTGAGGAGAAAAGTTAGACATTTAGTAAACAGTAAAATGACAGAATTTTTTTATATCAATAGTTACTTTGTGAATGGAGCAAACTCTCCAATTAAAAGGCACAGATTGATGGAACGGATAAAAACATCATGATCAACTATATGCCATCTATAAGAACCTCACTTTAGATTTTAAGACATAAATACATTGACATTTAAAGCATGGGCAAAGATAGTCTCTGTAAATAGTAACCAAAAGAGTGCTGGGATAGCTATAATATTATGAGAAAAAATAGACTGTAAGACAAAAATTATTATAAGAGAAAAAAAAGGACATTATATATTGATAAAAGGGTCAATTCTTCAATAATAGATCATAATTATAAACATATGTGCATCTAGGATGAGAGTCTCCAAAATATATGAAGCAAAACCTAACATAATTGAGAGGAGAAACACAGTTTTATAACATCATATTTGAAGACTTCATAGACAACTTTCCCTAATGGATAGAACTAGACAGAAGGCTGATAAGAAAATGGAAGACTTGAACAACACTATAAACCAATTAAACAAATATATATAAAACATTTGACAAAAAACAGTAGAATATACATTCTTATGTGCACATGGAACATTCTCTGTGATACACCATATGGTAGGCATAAAACAAATCTCAGGAAATCAAATTTACAAGATTAAAATCATACAAAATATTTTCTCAGAACTCAATGAAATGAAACTAGAAACAAATAATAGAAGGAAAACTGGGAAATTCACAAATATATGGAAATTAAACAACATACTATTAAATAACCAATATGACAAAGAAGAAATGAAAAGGAAAATTACAAAATACTTTGAGAGGAGTGAAAACTAAAGCTGAGCATAAAACTTATGGGATGCAGTGAAAGCAGTGCTCAGAAGGAAATTTATAAATGTAATCTCCTACATTAAAAAAGAAGAAAGAGGGGCTGGCCTAGTGGCACAGCAGTTAAGTTCACACCTTCTGCTTCAGCAGCCCGGGGTTTGCCGGTCCAGATCCTGGGTGCGGATCGACACACTGCTTGTCGAGCCATGCTGTGGTAGGCATCCCACATATAAAATAGAGGAAGATGCGCATGGACGTTTGCTCAAGGACAGTCTTCCTCAGCAAAAAAGAGGAGGATTGATGGCAGATGTTAGCTCATGGCTAATCTTCCTCAAAAAAAAAAAGAAAAAGAAAAAAGTGGGGTCGGCCAGGTGGCATAGTAGATAAGTTCACGCAGTCCATTTTGGTGGCCCAGGGTTTGCAGTTTTTGATCCTGGGCATAGACCTACTCATGGCTCATCAAGCCATGCTGTGGTGACATCCCATATACACAGTAGAGGAAGATTGGCATGGATGTTAGCTCAGGGACCATCTTCCTCAAGCAAAAAGAGGAAGAGTGGCAATAGATGTTATCTCAGGGCCAATCTCCCTCACACACACAAAAAGAGAAAGATTGTGATTCAATAACCTAAATTTACACCTAAGGAACTAGAAAAAGGATAGCAAACTAAACCTGAGCTAGTAGAATAAAGGAAATAATAGAGTAGAAATAAATAAAACAGAGAATATAAAAACAATACAGAGAATGAATGACAGTAAAATTTGGTTTTTTGAAAAGGTCAACAAAAGTGACAAATCTTTAGCTAGATTGACAAAGAAACGTAGAAAGAAGATTCAAACTACTAAAATCAGAAATGAAAGTGGGGACATTAGTATTGACCAGACACAATAAAAAGAGTAAGAGGATATGAACAACTATACACCAACTAATTTGATAATCTAGTTGAAATTGGCAAATTGCTAAAACATGCTAACTACCTAAGCTGACTCAAGAAGAAATAGAAAATACGAACAGATCTATAACAAAGAGACTGAATCAGTAACTAAAAACTGCTCAACAAAGAAAAGCCTAGGTCCAAATGAGATCACTGTTGAATTCTGCCAAACATTTAAAGAAGAGTTAACACCAATATTTCTCAAACTCTTCCAAAAAAAGAAGAGGATAGAATACTTCCTAATTCATTCTATCAGACAAGAATGACCCTGATACAAAAGATAGACAAAGGCCCCACAAGAAAGAAGATTATGGAATAACATCCCTTACAAAGATAGGTGCAAAAAAGTGCTGAAAAAAATGCTAGCAAACAGAAGCCTGCAGCATACCAAAATGATTATACACCATGATCAAGCGGGATTTATCCCAGGAATTTAAGATTTCTTCAACATAAAAAAATCAGTCAAAATAATAAATTACAATAATAGAATGAAGGGGAAAAAACCACAAGATCATCTCAACACAGAAAAGGCATTTGAAGAAACCCAGCACCCTTTCATGATAAAAACGCTCAGAAAACTAGTGATATAATGGAACTTCCTTAACACTATAAAGAGAATTATGAAAAACCTGCAACTAACATGATACTCAATGGTGAAAGACTGAAAGCTTTTCCTCTATGATCAAGAACAAGACTAGGATGTCTGATTTTCCCATAGCTATTCAACGTTGTTTTGGGAGTCCCAACCAGAGCAGTTAGGCAAGAAAAAGAAATAAATGACATCCAAATTGGAAAAGAAGTAAAACACTACATATGTTTTCATGTAACATGATCTTACATGTAGAAAACCCTAAAGAATCCACAAAAATAATCTTGACTAGAGCTAATACATGAATTCAGCATTGTTATGAGGCATAAAATTAAAAGAGACACACAAAAAAGCCAAAAATCAGTTGTGTTTCTATACAGTAGCAATAAACAAACCAAAAATGATATTAAGAAAACTATTTCATTTACAATAGCATCAAAAGATATAAATAGTTAGGAATAAACTTGACCAAGGCATTGTAAAACTTGTACATTGAAAACTCTAAAATATTCTTGAAAAAATTAGAGAAGACACAAATAAATAGAAGTACATCTTGGATTCATGGATTAGAAGACTTAATATTGTTAAGAAGTCAATACTACCCAAAGCAGTCTGCACATTTAATGCAATCTCTATCAAAATTCCATGGGCATTTTTTTTTGCAGAAATAGAAAAATATCCTAAAATTCATATAGAAACTCAAGGGACTCTAATAGCCAAAATAATCTTGAAAACACAAAACAGAGTTCTATGTCTCACACTTCCTGATTTCAAAACTTATTACAAAGCTTCAGTAATCAAATGCTGTGTTATTGGCAAAAAGACAGACATACAGATAAATGGAATAAAATAAAGAGCCCAGAAATAAACCCTTGTATATGTGGTCAAATGATTTTTGTCAAGGAAGCAAAAATCATTCAATGAGAAAAAGATAGTCTTTTCAAGAAATGGAGCTGGAAAAACTGGTTATCTATATGAAAAGAATGAGCGTAGGTCCTTGCCTTATACCATATACAAAATTTAACTCAAAGTGAGTCAAAGACCTAAAAGTAATGCCTAAAACTATAAAACTCTTAGAAAGAAACATAGGGGAAAAGCTTCATGATGTTTGATTTGGCAATAACTTCTTGACTATGACACTAAAAGCACAGGCAACAAAAGAACAAATAAATTGAATTTCATCAAAATTCTGCATCAAGGGACACTATTAACAGAGTGAGAAGGCAACCCATAGAATGGGAGAAAATATTTGCAACTTGCATATCTGATAAGGGATTAATATCCAGAAAATATAGAGAACTCCTACAACTCAACAACAGCATAAAAACCAAACAACTTATATAAAAGAATGGGCAAAGGACTTGAACATTTTCCCAAAGAAGATACACAAATGACCAATAAGCACATGATGCTCAATATCACTAACCATTAGAGAAATGCAAATCAAAACCACAATGAAATACCACTTCACACCCATTAGGATGGCTACTATAAAAAAATAAAACAAAGTAAGTGTTGATGAGGATGTGGAGAAATTGAAATCCTTGTACATTTGGGAATGTAAAATGGTGTATTATGGAAACTGTGATGGTGATTCCCCTCAAAATTAAATATAGAATTACTATATGATTCAACAATTTTACTTCTAGGTATATACCCAAAAGTTGAAAGCAGGGACTCAAAAATATACTTGTAAACCAATATTGATAGCAGCATTATTCGCAATAGCCAAAAAGTGGAAGGAAGCAATCTAAGTGTTAATCAATGAGTAGATAAACAAAATGTTGTAGACATATTATTACTCAATTATTACTTTTATTATTATTAGATATTATTTTGCAGGCAAAATATTATTCAATCTTAAAAAGGAATGAAATCCTGATACATGCTACAACATGGGTGAACTCTGAAGACAGTAAGCTAAGTGAAATCAGCCATACTGAAAAGGACAAATATTGTATGATATGATGTACCTAAAGTAGTCAAATTCACAGGGACAGAAAGTAGAACAATGGTTATCAAGGGTTGGGGGAAAGGGGAATGAGGAATTATAGTTTAATGGGTACAGAGTTTCAATATGGAATGATGAAAAAGTTCTGGAAATGGATAGTGTTGACAGTTGCAAAACAATGTGAACATAATGCCACTGAACTATACACTAAAAAATGGTTAAAATAGTAAATTTGATATTATGTACATTTTACTACAATTTAAAAAGTTAAAATTTAAAAATTTATCATGGAATAAAGGATAAATTCCACTTTAGGTATGTATAATCTGTGGTGTCAATGAAACATCCAGAAAGATATCAATCAGGAAATTGGAAATACAAGACTGGAAATGTCCTGGGGTTTGGGAAAAAGATCAGACCTAGTGAATGTCTGTCACATATAGATGGTTACTAAAGTCATGGAATAAAAGATATTGCTAAAGAAGAAAGAGAGGAGAAAGAAAAGAATGTTGGAAAATTGCCCTGGATCTTATTTATCTCTGTATCCCAAATAGTTACCATAAAGCATCATATATTTTAAGGGCTTAGTAGATGGATGTTAAATAAATGACTAAAAATATAGAGCTTAATTCAGGGTATAGAAAGTGGGAAAAAGACAGAAAAAGGATTACCACAGATGAAGGAGAATGTGGCAATATTTTCTGTATTCTTTAGTTTCCTTGATGCTAAATTCTACATAATGTTCTCAAAATTTGACTTATGAGCTGCATTGAAAATGTTTATATAGTTCTTTAAATTAATGAAAATTCGAGGGCACAAAAGATGCATTAGAGTATCCCTGAATTACTACTGAAATACAAGTGGATGTTATTTAAATGAGGAAATCCACTCCGTAACTAATAGGTTGTAACCTGATTTGGGGGTTAAAATGGATTATATTTCTATACCACCAACATATTTATTTTTTATTATGTTTTACTTACCATAGTAATCACTCATCTCATCTCTTAAACTCCATCTACCTTAAAAGACATTTACACATTTTAAAAAGGTAAATGTGGTTCTATTACATAAGGAAATCTCCAAAGAAAAATATCAAAAAATACTTAAAATATCTTTAATTAAAATTTAAAAAATAGTTCAATTCAGTGTTCTCAATATGGATTAGGCAAACATCTCAAACATAGAACAAGAATAATAAGAATATTGTCCTTCAACTTGTCTTCAACTTTTATCTATTCACGATAAAACATAGGTAAATACTTTGGTTTCATTAAATACTTTTGTTACCACGTCATATTTTGCAAAGAGAAGTAAATTCAGATACGTAGTTCTAGCACATTAAAACCAGACTTATTTTTATTAAAAATGAAGAGTTTCTTGGCGCTGGCCCTGTGGCAGAGTGGTTAAGTTTGCGTGCTCTGCTGCAGGCGGCCCAGTGTTTCCTTGGTTCGAATCCTGGGCGCGGACATGGCACTGCTCATCAAACCACGCTGAGGCAGCATCCCACATGCCACAACTAGAAGGACCCACAACGAAGAATATACAACTATGTATGGGGGGGGGCTTTGGGGAGAAAAAGGAAAAAATAAAATCTTTAAAAAAATAAAATAAAATAAAGAGTTTCTTTATGTGTACTCAGCCTTTTCTAAAACTCTGCTACTCCATGCAATAATATTAACCTTACTTCAAAGCCATGTTTTTAATTGAGGTAAAACTAACATAACCTAAAATTCACCATTTTAGCTACTTCAAAGTATACAATTTAGTGACTCTTAATACATTCACAATGTTGTGCAACCATACCACCATCTAATCCCACAACAGTTTATTACCTAAAAATGCAATCTCATACACATTAAGTAGTCAATCCCCATTGCTGTGTCCTGCCAGCCCTATCTAATCACTAATTTCCTTTCTGTCTCTATGGATTGGCCTATTCTAGAATTTCCATAAAAATAGAATTATACCAGACCTTTTGTGTCTGGCTTCTTTTATTTAACATAAGGTTTTCAAGGTTTGTACATGTTGTAGTATGTATCAGTATTTTATTCCTGTTTAATGTTTGAATAACATTCCACTTAATGGATAGATGACATTTTGCTTATCAATTCATCCATTGATGGGTCCATTGATGGACAAACGGAGTCTACAGTTTATGTTGAAAGTCAAAAGACACATAATCCCAATACAATACTGAAAAAGAATAAAGTTGGAGAACTGACACTACCCAACCTCAAGACTTACAAAAAACTACAGTGATCAGAACAGTGTGGTATTGGAAATAGAATAGACAAATATTTCAATGGAATACAATAGAAAGCCCCAAAATACAGTGACATAAATATAGTTCATTGGTCATTAACAAAAGAGCAAAGGTAGTTCAATGAAGAAAAGAAATGTCAGTGGAAAAGTCTGTTTAACAAGTGGTGCTAGAATAAGTGGACATCAGCATGCAAAGAAATGAATCAAGACACAGACCTTACACCTTTCACAAAAATTAACTAAAACTGCATCATAGACGTAAGTGTAAACACAAAACTATACAACTTCTAGAAGGTAATAGGAGAATACCTAGGTGACCATGAACCATGCAATGACTTTTTGGATACGATAGCAATAACATGATCTATGAAAGAGAAAATTTAAGGTTGGACTTCAATAAAATTACAAACTTGTGCTCTGTGATAGATACTGTTAATAAAATGAAAAAACAAGTCACATACTGAGAAAAATTTTGCAAATCTCATATATGATAAAGGACTGGTATTCAAAATATAGAAAGAACTCAAAAGTAATCAACCAAAAAACAAACAACCTAACTACAAAATGGTCCAAAGATCTGGACACTGCATCAAGAAGATATATAGATGGCAAATAAGCTGATCATGGTCAGATATATGGTCAGCATCATACATCATTAGGGAACTGCCAATTTGAAGCAACAACGAGATACCACTACACACTTATTAGAATGTCTAAAATGCAAAACACGGAAAACGCCAAATGCTAGCAAGGATGTGGAGCAAGAGTAACTCTCATTCATTGATGGCATGAATGCAAAATGGTAGAGCCAAATTTGGAAGACTGTCAGTTTCTTACAAAGCCAAACATAGGCTTACCATATGATCCAGGAATCCCATTGTTAGGTATTTACTCAAATAAGTCAAAAACTTATATCCACACAAAAATTTGCATGCAAATGTTTCTAGCTACTTTTTTCATAATTGCCAAAACTTGGAAGCAACCAAGATGTCTTTCAACAGGTTAATTTTAAGAACAACTTGTACATGCATAAAATGGAGTATTACTTAGTGATAAAAATAAGTGAGCTACAAAAAGACATGGAGGAACCTTAAAAGCATTTTGCTTAGTCAAAGAAGCCAGTCTGAAAAAGCTACATAATGGATGAATCCAACTATATGTCATTCTGGAAAAGGAAATTGCAGACAGGGAAAAGATCAGTGATTGCCAGGGCTCAGGAGAAAGGGGAGAGGGATGAATAGGTGGGCCAAGGGGTGTTTTAGGACAGTTAAACTCTTCTGCATGATACTGTACTGGTAGATGACATTTGTCAAAACCCACAGAATTGTATAACACAAAGAGAGAATCCTAGCCTGAAGTAGAGACTTCAGAGCAATTAATAATGTATAAATATTTTAAAATTAATTATTACAAATGAACCACATTAAAAATAGAAAGAACTATGTGCAGGGACAGGAGATGTATGAGAACTTTGTATTTTTAAAACATATTTATTGAGGACATACTGGCTTATAACATTGTGTAAAGTTCAGGTGTACATTATTATATTTTAGTTTTTGTGTAGACTGAATCATGTTCACCAGCAATAGTCTAGTTTTTATCAGTCACCATACATATGTGCCCTTTTATCCCTTCTACCCTCCCCCTAGTGAAGTCTCCTCTGATAACCACTAATCTGTTCTCTGTATCTATGTGTTTATCTTCCACATATGAGTGAAACCATGTGGTGTTATGTTTCTCTGTCTGACTCATTTCACTTAAAATAATACCATTAAGGTCCATCCATGTTGTTGCAAATTGGACGATTTTGTCCTTTTTATGGCTGAGTAGTGTTCCAATATATACGTACACACCAGATCTTCTTTATCCATTCATCTATTGATGGGTGCTTGGGTTGCTTCTACATCTTGGCTATTTTGAATAATGCTGCAGTGAACATAGGATGCATAAGTCTCTTTGAACTATTGATTTCATGTTCTTTGGATAAATACCCAGTAGTGGGATAGCTGGAATATATAGCATGCCTATTTTTACATTTTTGAGAAATCTCCAGACTATTTTTCATAATGGCTGCACCATTTTGCATTCCCACCAGCAGTGTATGAGGGTTCCCTTTTCTCCATATCCTCTGCAACATTTATTTCTTGTATTGTTAATTATAGCCATTCTGACTAGCGTGAGGTGATATCTTATTGTAGTTTTGATTTGCATTTCCTTAATGATTAGTGATGTTGAACATCTTTTCATGTGCCTGTTGGCCATCTGTATATCTTCTTTGGAAAAATGTCTGTTCATATCTTCGGCCAATTTTTTTTCTGAGGAAGATTCGCCCTGAGCTAGTATCTGTTGCCAATCTTCCTCTTTTTTCACTTGAAGAACATTAGGCCTGAGCTAAGATCTGTACCAATCTTACTCCACGTTATATGTGGGTCCCCACCACAGCATGACTGACGAGTGGTGGAGGTCCACACCCAAGATCTGAACCTGTGAACCTGGGCTGTCAAAGCAGAGCATGCCGAACTCAACCACTATGCTACAGGGTCAGCCCCCTCCTCTGCCCATTTTTTAATTGTTTTCTTATTTTGTTCTTGAGTTGTATGAGTTCTTTATGTTTTGGAAATTAATCCTTTGTCAGATATATGATTTGCAAATATTTTCTCCCAGATGGTGGGTTGTCTTTTCCTTTTTTTGATGGTTTCCTTTGCCTTGCAGAAGCATTTTAATCTGATGCAGTTCCATTTGTTTATTTTTTCTTATGTTTCCTTTGCCTGAAAAGACATGGTATTTGAAAAGATACTGCTAAGACTGATGTCAAAGAGTGTACTACCTATATTTTCTTCTAGGAGTTTTCTGGTTTCAGGTCTTTCATTCAAGGTTTTAATCAATTTTGAATTACTTTTTGTGTATGGTGTAAGATAATAGTCTACTTTCATTCTTTAGCATGTGGCTGTCCAGTTTTCCCAACACCATTTATTGAAGAGACTTTCCTTTCTCCATTGTATGTTCTTGGTTCCTTTGTTAAAGATTAGCTGTCCATAGACATGTCGTTTTATTTCTGGGCTCTCAATTCTGTTCCATTGATCTGGGTGTCACTTTTTCTGCCAGTACCATGGTGTCTCAATTACTAGAGCTTTGTAGTGTATTTTGAAGTCAGGTATTGTGATACCTCCAGCTTTGTTCTTTTTTCTCAGGATGGCTTTGGCTGTTTGGGGCCTTTTGTTGTTCCACATAAATTTTAGGATTCTTCTATTTTCATGAAGAACGTCATTGGGATTACACTGAATATGTAGATTGCTTTAGGTAATATGGACATTTTAACTATGTTTATTCATCTAATCTGTGAGCATGGAATATTTTTCCATTTGTTTATGTCTTCTTTGATTTCTTTCAATAATGTCTTATGGTTTTCAGTGTATAGGTCTTTTACCACCTTGTTTAAATTTATTCCTAGGTATTTTAAGAGAACTCTCTACATTTTTACAGAATTTTTATGTAACCTTAAAACTGCTCTAAAAAAAGTCTAGTAAAAAGAAACCCTCCTGCTCTTTGCAATACACTGCTATGAAAATGAAATAACAATCCATGAACTGGGGCAAAAATGTGCAGAACACATGTCTCATAAAGTGTTTGTACTTAGACTATATACAGAACTCTCAAAATGCAATAATAAAAAAGAAAACAGCATTGAAAAATGAGCAAAAGTTTTGAACAATTTACCAAAGAAGATATGCAAATGGAAATTAAGCTCACAAAAAGATGTTCAACATCACTGATGTTTAGGGCAATGCAAACAAGAATTCAATGAAATTCCGTTGCATCACTATTAGAGTGACTAAAATAAAAAGCACTGATATAATTAGAGTTTGGCAAGAATGCAGAATAACTGGAACTCTCACACATTGCTGTTGTGAATATGAAATGGTTCAGTCATTTTAGAAAACAGTTTGGAAGTATTTTTATAAAGTTCAACATACACTTACCTCATAATCCTACAATCCTACTCCTAGATATTTACCTAAGAGAAATGAAGACACTTATCCTTATAAAACTCTATATGTGGATGATTACAGCAGCTTTCCTCATAATCACCAAAATTTAGAAATAGTCCAAATGTCCCTCAATTGGTGAATAGAGAAACAAATTGGGATATATCCACACAATAAAATACTACTCATCAATAAAAAGGAAGAATAAACTACTAATACTTGAAACAACACAAGTGAATCTCAAAAGCATGAGCCAAAGTAAAAGAAGCCAGACTCAAAAAACTACACCCTATATGCTTCCAGTTATGTGACATTCTGGAAATGACAAAATTGTAGTACTGGAGAAAAGATTGGTGGTTTCTAGGGGATGGGGGTAAAGTGATGAGATGAATACAAAGTGGCATGAGGACACTTTTGGAAGTGACATAACTAATTTACACCTTGATTATGGTGGCCATTGCACCACTGTGTGTTTTTTTATAATTCATAGAACTGTATACCTAAAATGGGCAAATTTCAGTATATATAAATTATACCTCAATAAAACAAAAAGTTATTGAGTGCAAAAGAATAAGTACAGCAAATATTGTTTACATAATTTTAAATAGCAAAATAAAATGGTATGTTTTGTGATTATGTAAGTAAATATACAAAGGAAACTATTTATATAATACATGGGGGAACGTGCTCAAAAGAAGGTGGGAAAAGTCAATAAGACAGGAGATGACAAATAAAAGGGATATGCAAAGATATGCGCAAAATGAGGGAAGTGTTTGAATTGACAAGGGTGATTAATCATACCAAGCTATGCCCATCTGAGTTATAAAAATAAAAATGAGACCACAGTCCAAGAACACAAAAAGGAGTGGATATGAATACTGATTAACTTAGTACAGTGTAGAAAAAATATAAGTGCATTCCTATGACCCAACAGTTTCACTTAATGCTATCTACCTTAGGGAAACACTGAAACATAAGCAAAAGCAATCCTACAAAATGATACTCACTGGAGCAGTACTTGATATTGTGAAAAATTACAAACCAAAAGTCCACAATGGGAAATGGAAAAATCAACTATGGTATCTCCATGTTATGGAAAATTAAGTAATAGTTTAAAAATAAGTAAAATTATCTGTGCTGGATAGACAAAATAAAGACATATTGCTGTGTAAAAGACAAAATGGAAAATGATATTTTCAGTATGATCTTAGTCATATACTACTAATGCATAAAATGATAATATACATTTTTACAGGTATACATGCATTTAAAAACGCATGAGTAAAAGTCTGAAACGATATACACTAAACTATTAACAGTGGTTTCCTCTGGGGAAGGGACTAGAATTGTGGGTGATGGTGTAGGAAACTTTACCTTTATCCTTAATGCCTGAATTTTTGTAAAAGTGTATTTCTACAGTCCTTTGTAATTAAAACAATAAAATTTAAACATAAAATTTGCTGAGTTTCATTGATACATTTAAGACTCAAAAGTAAAGCTATTACTCAAAAATAAACTTGTGTTAAATAAACTTTGTTTATTAAAGTCAATTTTTAAGTTGATTGCAACTGTGGTAGGCAGAATTGTAAGTTGGCTCCCAGATTTATGCACCCCCTGGTGTAAATGTCCAGTATAATCCCCTTTTCTTGATTGTGGACAGGTCCAGTGAATATGATGTATGCCCTTCCCATGATTAGGTTATATCATATGGCAAAAGTGAAGGGATATTTTCAGATATCTCTAAAGTCCCTAATCAGTTGACTTTGAGTTAATTAAAAGAGAGACACTCTGGGTGGGCCTTACCTAATCAGGTGTTCTTTAAAATAGGATCTAGAGGTCAGAGACTTAAAGGATCAAAGACATTCCTTCCTGCTGGTTTTGAAGAAGCAATCTTCCATGAGTTCTACAGGTGCAAAGAAATTAACTCTGCTAACAATCACATAAGCTTAGAAGAGGGTGCTGAGCCTCAGAAGAGACCACAGCCCCAGCAGACAGCTTGATTGCAGCCTTGTGAGACCTTAAGCAGAGCACTCTGCTAAGCTATGGCCAGATTCCTGACCCATGGAAACTGTAAGATAATACATGTGTGCTGTTTTAAGCTGCTAAATTTGTGCTAATTACTTACACAGCAATAGAAAACTAATACAGAGCTCTACAGTTATTTATGTGTTTACCTACCCACTAAATTGTAAATGTGGAGCTTATATTTAGAATGGGGCAGTGTCTTATTTATCTTTTATCCATGGCATTTAGTATTGTTCTGATACATATTACGCACTCAGTAAATGTTTGCTGAATGAATATTTGTTCTTATGTACTAAGTTAAGTAGTTTAAAACTAAAGTTTGTATATGTTCTGATCTACTTAACTTCTTCAATACAGAAGATTTTTAGGAAATTAATAAAGTATAAGCACTTTCTAATCTACAACTACTATTTAGAGACAGCATTTGGGTTCTGTCAAGCATGTTAGGCTAGGATTTAGGAGACATATTCTAGTCCCAGACCTGCAATAAATAACTATGTTACCAAGGAAATGACTTCTTCAGCTGTGTGACTTCTTTGGGCCTCAGCTTACTCATTTATAATAGAAAAAGGCCAGGCTGGAAGATCTTAACTCCCTAACAATCCATAGATCCTAAGCAGGTTAACCCCTTTAAGGTTCAGGTCTCTCAGTAAACAAAAAGAGGTCAGAAAAACTTCCCTACCTTCCTTAGGTGTTGTGAGGTTGAAATCAAACTAGATACTGAATATGAAAATTATATAAATTATAAATTATATAAAAAGGGTAAGTATCATTGTAACAATCTTACAGATTCAGAAAACCTATTCATGAGGTGACAGAAAGGTGAAGACAGTATTTTTAAACATACATACCTACAATGAAGGAAAATGCCAAGCATATTCAGGACACTCTACTGAATAATTCCTGAAATAATTTGTATCCATAAACTTTATATATTAAATCATCAAAAGACATTGAAAAAACTGTTTCCACTTATTCAAATTTGAACTCAAGCTTTCAAACACAGGCTCATGCTGTCAAATTAGAATTTTGATTGTATTGGATTATTATTATAATTTAAATAATGAAAAATATACCTTATAAATTTAAGAGTTAAAGCTTTTGATACTCACTGCTTAGCAATCAGGACTTCTTGCCTAAAAACTTCTTTTCGGGAGAGTCACGACTGAATGATAGGACAGAAAACATGATTCAGAAGAGAGCAAGTGTTGAAAATACCTGTATTTTGTAAAAAAAAAAAAATGTTTACCTCAGAGAATGAAGAACATCTAGAAATATCAAACAAGTTATCTGTAAACTTGGAATATTTTTATAAGTAGGTTAAAAGCAGTTATTCTATTATTTTAAAAAATATTTCAGTTATTATGATCACATTGAACAAATTTGTCATATTTTGGTATACAAAACACCCCACTCTTATACTAAGAATTTTACTATGCACTGATACTGATATTTTTGAAGATTTCAACCACTGTTGACTTAAGTTTCCTAAGAGACTTCTAATTTTAGTATTTTTATTGTGGAAAAATATATACAACAAAAATTACTATTTTAATTGTTTTTTTTCTAATACAGTTTTTTTTTTCTGGGAAAGATTCACCCTGAGCTAACATCTGCTGCAAATCTTCCTCCTTTTTTTCTCTCTCTTTCTCCCCAAAGCCGTAGTACATAGCTGTATATCCTACTTGTAAGTCCTTCTAGTTCTTCAATGTAAGCCGCTGCCACAGCATGGCTACTGACTGATGAGTGCTGTGGTTCTGCACCCAGGAACTGAACCTGGGCCACTGAAGCAGAGTGTGCTGAACTTTAACCACTAGGAAATCAGGATTGGCTCTCATTTTTATCATTTTTAAGAGTACAGTTCAGTCACATTAAGTACATTCACATTATTGTGAAACTATCAACACTATTCATTTCCAGAAACTTTTCACCATTCCATACTGAAACTCTGTGTCCATTAAACAATAACTCTCCATTCATCTCTTCCTCAACCCTTGGTAACCACCATTCTACTTCTGTCCCTATGAATTTGACTCCTCTGTGTACCTCATATAAGTAGAATCATACAATATCTGTCTTTTTGGGTCTGGCTGATTTCACTTAGCTTATTTTCTTCAAAGTTCATCCATATTGTAACATGTATCAGAATTTCATTCTTTGTTTTAAAAAGTGATATATTTTTAAATAAGAATTGTATATATTTAAGGTGTACAACATGATTATTTGATATACATATCCACAGTGAAATGATTACTACAGTCTAATATATCTCACCTAATTACCATTTTTTGTGATGAGATCATCTGGAATCTACTCTCTTAGCATATTTCCAGTATTCAACATAGTATTATTAAATATAATCATCATTTCTGTACATTAGTTCACTAGACTTAATGATCCTACATAACCACAACTTTGCACCCTTTGACCAACATCTTTCCAGTTCCCCTACCTCCTCCCAGTCTGTAGTAACCACCAGTCTAATATTTGCTTCTATGAGTTCAACTTTTTAATTTTTTTTTATAGATTCTACATGTAAGTGAGATCATATAGTACCTGACTTTCTCTGTCTGCCTTATTTCACTTAGCATAACATCCTCCAGGATCATCCAGGTTGTTGCAAATGACAGGATTTCCTTCTTTCTCATGGCTGAATAGTATTCCATTGTATATATATATACACCAAATCTTCTTTATCCATTCATCTGTCAACAGACACTTGAGTTGTTTCCATATCCTGGCTATTGTGAATAAGCTGCAATAAACATGAAAGTGCAGATATCTCTTCAAGATACTAATTTGATTTCATTTGGATACATACACAGCAGTGGGATTGATGGATCATAAGATAATTTTACTTTTAATTTTTTTAATTGAGATATAAGTGACATACCCCACTGTGTAAGTTTAAGTGTACAGAATAATGACTTGATCTACATATATTGAGAAATGATTACCACAATAAGTTAACATCCATCACCTAATTTAGTTACCAAAAAGATGTTTTTCCCTTGTGATGAGAACTTTTAGGATTTAGTTGTAGCAACTTTCAAATATCCATACAGCAGTGTTAACTATAGTTATGTTGTTTTTTTCTCAAGGTTGCTTTGGCTTTTTGTAGTCTTTTGTGGCTCCATATAAATTTTAGGATTTTTAAAAATATTTCTGTCAAAAATCCCATTGGAATTTAGTAGAGATTGCATTGATTCATAGATTATTTTTAATAGTATGGGCATTTAAACAATATTAATTCTTCTGATCCATGAACACAGGATATCTTTCCACTTGTTTGTGTCTTCTTCAATTTCCTTCATCAATGTTTTATAGTTTTCAGGGTACAGATCTTTCATTTCCTTGGTTAAATTGATTCCTATTTTATTGTTTTTATGCTATTGTAAATGGAATTGTTTTCATAATTTCTTTTTCAAATAGTTTGTTGTTAATGTATAGAAATATAACTGAATTTTGCATGTTGATTTTGTATCCTGCAACTTTACTGAACAAGTTTATTGTAGCAGTTTTTTGGGAGGAGTATTTGGGGATTTTTATCTATGAGATCATGTCATCTACAAAGAGAGACAATTTTACTTCGATTTGGATTTGGATGACTTTTAGTTATTTTTCTCACCTAATTGCTCTGGTTAAAATTCCACTACTACACTGAATAGAAGTTGTGAGAGTGGGGATTCTTGTCTTGTTCCTGGTGTTAGAGGAAAAGTTTTCAGCTTTACACTATTGAGTATGATGTTAGTTGTGGGCTAGTCATATATGACCCTTATTATGTTGAAGTACGTTCCCTTTATGCCCACTTTGTTGAGAGCTTTTATCATAAATGGATGTTGAATTTTGTCAAATGCTTTTTCTGAATTGATTGAGTTGATCATCTGATTTTTATCCTTCATTCTTATCATGTGGTATATCACATTTACTGATTTGTGTATGTTGAGCCATCCTTGCATCCCAGGGATAAATCCCACCGTTGATCATGACGTATGATGTTATTAATGTACTATTGTATTCGGTTTGCTAGTCTTTTGTTGAGGATTTTTTCACCAATGTTTATAAGAGTTTTGGCCTGTAATTTTCTTTTCCTGTAGTGTCTTTATTTGGCTTTGGTATGAGAATAATTCTGACCTTTAAAATGAGTTTGGAAGTGTTCCCTCCTCTTCAATTTTTGGAAGAGTTTAAGAAGTACTTTTATTGGTGTTAATTCCCCTTTAAATGTTTGGTAGAATTCAAGAGTAAAGTCATCATCTGCTGGGATTTTATTTATTGGGAGATTTTTGATTGCTGATTAAATCTCCTTACTCTTTATTGGTCTGTTCAGAGTTTCTATTTTTCTATAATTAATTCTTGAAAAATAGGTTGTATATTTCTAGGAGCATATCATTTTTTATATGTTATCCAATTTGTTGGCATATACACATTCATAGTAGTTTCTTATGATCCCTTGTAATTCTTTAGTATCAGATATAATGTCTGTTTTCATTTCTAATTTTATTTATCTGAGTCTTCTCTCTTTTTTCTTAGTCTAACTTTATAAAGCTTTGCCAATTTTATCTTTTCAAAACCCGACCCTTATTTTCATTGATTTTTCTAGTTTCTATTTCATGTATTTCTGCTCTGATCTTTATAATTGCCTTTTTTCTGCCAACTTTAAGTTTAGTTTTTCTGGTCCTTGGGGTTTAAAGTTAGGTTGTTCATTTGAGATGGTTCTTTTCTCATCATATAGGCATTTATTGCTATAAACTTACTCTCAAAACTGCTTCTAACACATCACATAAGTTTTGGCATATTGGGTTTCCACTTTCATTTGTCTCAAGATAATTTTTTATTTTTCTTTTGATCTCTTCTGGGGCATATCCCAAGTGCACTTGAGAAGAATGCATATTCTACTACTGTTGGATGGAATGATCTGTATATATCTTTTAGGTCTATTCTATATTGAATGAATCTTCTACATTGAATAAATGTTCTATATTGAATCTTCATTATTTCTTTAAATAAGATTTTTGCCCCTTTTCTCTTTCTCTGCTCCTTCTGGGACTCCTATAATGCATATATTGTTTCTGTTTATGATATCTCATAAGTCCCATAGGTTTTCTTCATTCTTTCTTGTTCAAATCTGCTGTTTCCTTATTGATTTTCTGTCTAGATGATAAATCCATTGTTGAAGTTGGATCCTCCACTATTATTGTATTGCTATTTCTCCCTTCAGTCCTGGAACATTTCCTTTAAATATTTAGGTGCACTGATATTGGGTGCATTTATATTTACAATATTTACATCTTGTTTATGAATTAACCCCTTTATCATAAAATAGTAACATTATTTAACTCTTTTGACAGTTTTTAACTTAAAGTCTATTTTGTCTGATATAAATATAGCCACCCATGCTCTCTTTTGGTCATTATTTGCATGAAATATTTTTTTCTATTTCAACCTACGTGTGTCCTTAAACAGAGTCTCTTGTGGGCAGACTATTGTTGGATCTTGTTTTCATTTCAATTAGTAACCTTGTGTATTTTGATTGGATAATTTAATCCATTTATATTTAAAGTAATTATTGATAAGTAAGGATTTACTACTGTCATTTTGTTAATCTTTTTTCCAATTGTTTTGACATTATTTTGTTTCTTCTTCACTAGCTGTGTTCCTCTTTGATTTACTTTTTGGAATGGTACCTTTCTCTTTATGTTATGTTTATCTTTTCCAGGTCGTTTGAAATTTGTGGTTAAAATGAGGCTAACATAAAACATGTTATAGTTATAACATTCTATTTTAAGATGATAGATAACAGCTTAAAATCAACTACATACAAAACTCTACACTTTAACTTCCCCTCCTCTCATATTTTGTTATTGTTGTCACAATTTACATCTTTCATATACGTTATATACATTAAAAAACATTGTAGCTATAGTTATTTTTAATACTTTTGGGTTTTAACTTTTATACCAGAGTAAAAGGTGATTTACTCACCACCATTACAGTATTAGAGTATTCTGAATTTGACTATATCCTTACCTTGACAGTGAGTTTTATACTTTCACATGTTTTCATGTTGTTAGCATCCTTTCATTTCAACTTGAATAACTCTCTTTAGTATTTCTTGTAAGGCAGGTCTAGTGGTGATGAAATTACACATTTTTTCTTTGTCTTGGAAAGTTATTCTCTCTCTTTCATTTCTGAACGCAGTCTTGGCAGCTGTAGTTTCTTGGTTGGCAGTTTTTATTTCTTTTGGCACTTTGAATATATCATCTGTCTCTGCTGGCCTGCAAGATTTCTGTTGAAAAATCTCATGATAATCTTATCGTGGTTCCTTTTTTTATGACAAGTTGCTTTACTCTTGCTGTTTTCAAAATTCTCCCCTTGCTTTTGCCTATTGAGAAATTGATTATATTTCTTGGTTAATATCTCTTTGTATTTCATCTATTTGGAGTTCTTTGGGCCTTATGAATCTGGACGTTCATTTCCATTTCCAGATAAGGGAAGTTTTCTGTCATTATTTCTTTAAATAAGTTTTCTTCCCTGTTTCTCTTTCTCTGCTCCTTCTGGGACTCCCATAATGCATATACTCTTTCTGTTTATGGTATCTCATAAGTCCCACAGGCTTTCTTTATTCTTTTTTCTTTTTGTTCTTCTAACTGGGTAATTTCAAATGATCTGTCTTTGAGCTCACTGATTCTTCCTTCTGCTTGATCAAGCTTTCTGCTGAAGCTGTGTAAAAATTTTTCAGTTCCATCATTGTGTTTTTCAGCTCCAGAAATTTCTGTTTTATTCTTTTCTATGGTTCCTCTTTGTTAAACTTCACATTTTGTTCATGTATTGTTCTCGTGATTTCATTTAGTCATCTATCTGTATTTTTCTGAGGCTCACTGGGCTTCTTTAAGAGGATTATTTTGAATTTTTTGTCAGGCAGTTAGTAGATCTCCATTTCTATAGGGTTGGTTATTCTTGTTTTATTGATCAGTTTTGGTGGTGTTGTGTTTCTTTAATTATTCATGATCCATATGGCTTTGTGTTAGTGTCAGAATATTTCAAGATGTAGGCACCTCTCCTAGTCTTTACAGACTCACTTTGGCAGGTAAAGGCCTTCACCAGTCACCCTGACCAGATTCTGGGTGGGCCACCTTGTCTGTAGGTGGGCTTGATGCTGGAATCCTTGGCCTGGCCAGTCTTGTGTTTGGGTCAGTAGGTGGTCAGATCTAGTGCCTGAGTCTGCAGAGGTGATCCTGGAGCCTGGGTCCATGAAGCTGGTCCTATCACCTGAGCCCACTGGCAGGCCTGGTGCTTGAGTTTGTGGTGTTGGGCCTGGGACCTGGGTCTGCCTGGGTGGGCCTGAATCCTTGATCCATGGGAATTGACTAGGCACCAGGGACCACTGGAGTAGGCCTGGAAACTGAGTCTGTGGGGACAGGACTAGTGCCTTTGTTCACAGGGGTGGGCCTGGAGCCTGGGTCCACAGGGGCTGGCCTGGTGCCAGGGTCCACTGGGGACAGGCTTGGTGCTTGCACCCACAAAGGCAGGCCTAGTGTGGAACTGTGGTGTTGAGCCTGAAGCCTAGGACCCGAGGGGGTGCTTAGATCCTGGGCCAGCCTGATGCTGAAGTGGGCCTTGAGTTTCAGTCCATGGCAGCAGTCCTGAATCATGGTTCCATAGTGGCAGGCCTGGTGTTGGGGTCTACTGGGGCAAGCCTGGGCTCTGGGTCTACTGGAGCAGGCATGGAACCTTGTTCTACTGGAAGCTGGGTCCACAGGGGCAAGTATGGCAATGGTGTGAGCCAGGAGGTTGGGGATGCAGGGGCTGTCCTGGAGAGTCTGTGCACTGGCCTTGCACCTGGTGCCACAGGGGCTGGCCTAGTGCTGGTGTGGGGATGAAGCCTAGGACTTCAGGGGCTGGTCTGGAGCCTTGGGCCACAAGTGCCAGCCTGAAGCCTGGTGTCATGGAGGCTGAACTGGCATTAGGTCAGACGACCAGGTGCCTGAGTCTACAGGGGCCAGCCTGGGGACTGGGTCCATGGGAGTTGGCCTGGCATTGGTGCAGGCCTGAATATTGGGACTGTAGAGGACAGTATGGAGCTTGAGGCTATGGGGATTTTCCTGTCCCTGAGTCAGGCCAGGAGTCTGGGAATATGGGTACCAGCCTGCAGCTTGTGGCAAGTCAGGAGCCTGGGGCCCTGGGAGCCAGCCTAGAGCCTAGGTTCATGGGAGCTGGCCTGGAGTCTCAGTCTGCAGGAGATGGCCTGTAGGTTGAGTCCACAGGGGCAGACCTGGTATTGATGCAAGCTAGTAGCCTGGGACAGCAGGGACTGACATGATCCTAGGGTGGGCCTAGAGGCTGGGTCCATGGGTGCCTGTGGCTGCAGGGCCAGCATGGCACTGCAATTCACTGGGTTGGGCTTGGTGCTAAGTTCTGCAGTGAAGTCAAATGCTCACTTCACTCTCATTCCCCTGTGGGGAGTGCATCTCTCTTTACATTGGGCTGCCTGGACTTGGTGAAGGGGTATGGGGGTAATATGAAACCATCCTTTCTATCCTCTTCAATGCAGATTTTCTTATTTCTGTGCTCCATCCAGGTGCTGTAATCTCTCATGTGGAATCCTTAGTTCTTGTGAAGGTATTTTTGTACATGGATCATTGTTCAAATCAATGTTTCTGTCAGAAGAAGAGCACTGGAAACTTCTATACCACCATCTTGCTGACATCATTCTGTGATTTCCTTCCTTTTTAGTGCTGAACAAAATTCCATTGAATGTATATATCATATTTTATTTATCCATACTTCCACCAATGGACAGTTGGATTGTATCCATCTTTTGGCTATTGTGGATGGTGCTGCTATGAACATTGATAGACAAGTATCTGTTTGAGCCCTTGCTTTCAATTCTTTTGAGTATATACCTAGGAGTAGAATTGTGGAATCATACAGTAATTCTATATTTAATGTTTTGGGAGAACTGCCATATCATTTTCCATAATGTACCATTTTTCATCCCCACCAGCAATGCACAAGGGTTTTAATTTATCCACATTCTCATCAATATGTGTTATTTTCTTTTTTTCTGTTCTTTTTATTTTTTGATAATAGCCATCCTAATGGGTATGAAGTGATATCTCATTGTGGTTTTGATTTGTGTCTCCCTAATAATTAGTGACATTGAACATATTTTCATGTATTGCTTGGCCATTTGAATATCTTCTTTGGATAAATGTCTATTCAAGTCCTTTGCCCATTTTTGAATTGGGTTATTTACTTACTGTGTTGTTGAGTTGTAGGAGTTCTCTATGAATTCTGAATATTAATCTCTTATCAGATATGTGATTTGCAATTATTTTCTCCCATTCTATGGGTTGTCTTTTTATTCTGTTGATAGTGTCTGTTGATGAATGAAAGTTTTTATTTTGATGAAGTCCAATTTGTCAATTGTTACTTTTATTGCTTGTGCTTTTGGTGTCATATCTAAGAAATTATTGCTAAGTCCAAATTTCCACTATGTTTTCTTCTAAGAGTTTTATAGTTTTAGGTCTTTCACTTAGGTTTTTCATCCATTTTTAGTTAATTTTTGTACATGGTATTAGGTGAGGGTCTAATTGTATTCTTTTCTTTGTGGATATCCAGCACCATTTATTGAAAACACTGTCCTTTCCCCATTGAATGATCTTGGCACCCTTATTGATAATCATTTGACCATATATGTAAGGGTTTATTTCTGGGCTTTCTGTTCTAGTCTGTTGGTCTATATGTGTGTCCAAAGAGATTTTAAATGATAAGGAATTATTTGTACTCTAATTAGAAAGTCATGAGAAGTAACAAACAAAGGATTGCGCCTATCCTTACATTTTAAGTACTTAATAAATAACTGAGAATTAAAAGTGAAATATTATGAATCCCCAATGGAGTTGTTTACTCTTTTGCAGGAACACAGAAAGTTACACACTCGAGGAGTCTTGCCACTTTCCATTTTGATTCTTCTGTTAAATCATCCCATTTCCTCCCTGCAAATCTCCTGAGTTCACCTTAGCGAAGGTATCCTTCCTTCCATCTCTACCTTCAGCACTCTTGTAAAATGCCACATCCTCTTCCAGAAAACAAAACTGAATAGTGAGTTCACATCCACTCTAAGCAACAGTCAATACCTTTACAGGAAATAACTAGAACTTTTTTAAAGGACGCAAAAGCTAAACAATCTATCAGCTTTCCTTTCTAACACCTTTACTCTTCTGCTCTTTCAAGCTAGAAACCTTGGAGTCTTGTTTTATAAGCTGAGTTGTTTTATTGATTTTGTAAAAATGATACTTTTTTATTGATTTTGTAAAAATGATACAGAAATACTATCATTGCAGGAATCTCTCTATGTATATATGTAAATAGTGTCAATGGAAGATGGATGGATTGATGGATAAATAGACAAGCATGTAAAATAATTCTATTTAAGGGGATTGTTTTATGTATTTTCCTTAAAAGTATCATGTCTTAATTTCAGACATTATTAATTAATCCCTGGCTTGAATGATAAGGATATTAACATTCTTACATTTACTACTACTGCCCTTCACCCATCTCCTGGTTTTGTTTACCTATATTACTATTTTTAGGTTTCCAAGTTTTACAAGATTTTCATTCATTTCTTTAAACAGTAATTTTCACATTTGTTTAGTTAATTTAAAAATGTTCAATGCTCATATTCAGTCATTTATATATTAGTTCTCAAATCCTTAGTTTACTTCTATGCATACCATATTTGGCTTGATTTCACCTTCAAGTAGTTTTTTCTAGAATTTCTCAAAGATATTATGCTCCATGAATTTGTGCATGCTGAGAGAGTTTGCTTATTGTCTTTAAACTCAAAGAAATACGTGACTAGGTAAAAAAGTAGGCCAGTTTTTACATATGTATATATCCATGAAATCAAAACAAAAACCAAGATGATGAACATATTAATTATTACCATCTTCATTACACCCCTTTGTAATTTTTCCCTACCGCTACCTCTGTCCTCAGGAAACAGCTGCTCTGTTTTCAGTCACTATAAAGTAGATTAAGTTTTCTAGAATTTTATAAAAATAGATTTATACACTATGTGCACTTCTTTGCTTTCTTTTGCTCAGAATAATTATTTGTAGATTCATCCATGTTGTTGCATGCACTGGTAATTCATCCTATTTCTACAAAAAATTAATATCTTTGTTAATATACAATCCACATACCAGACAATTCACCCATTTAAAGTGTAAAATTCTATGTTGTTTAGAAAGAAAGATATCCCATACCCATTAGCAGTTAGTACCCATTCTCCCACTGCTGCACCTACTTCACTCTAGGCAACTACAAATTATTTTCTGTTTCTATAGATTTGCTTATTCTGGACATTTCTTAAAAATTGAATCACATAATATGTAGTCTTTTGTGACTGGCTACTTTCACTCAGCATAAAGTTTTAAGGTTCATCCATGTTGTAGTATGTACCAGTACTGGATTCGTTTTTATTGCAAAACATTTTTTCATTGTTTGGGTGTACCATATTTTATTTATCAATTTATTAACCAATGAACATTTGGATTGTTTCTACTTCATGACTATTATAAACAATGCTCCTATGAACATGTGTATACAATGTTTTTGAACAACTGATTTTAATTTTGCGTCTATACTTATGAAGGGAAGTACTGGATCATATAGTAATTCTATGTTTAGTTCTTTGTGGAACTGCCAAATTGTTTTCCACAGCGGTTGATCTGTTTTACATTCCCAGAAGCAATGGATGAGGTTTCTAATTTCTCCAAATTCTTGCCAACATGTTGTTTTTTCAAATTATAGCTCTCCTAGCAGTCAAAAAGTGGTATTTCATTGTGGTTTTGTTTTCATTTCCCTAATGGCTAATGATGTTAAGCATCTTTTCATATGCTTGTTGGTCAATTGTATGCCTTTTTTCAAGAAATGTCTATTCTAATTTTTTCCTATCATTTAATTGGGTTGTTTGTCTTTTTGTTGTTAAGTTGTAAGAGTATTTTATATATTCTGGATAGCAGACCCTTTTAAGACATATGATTTGCAAATACAGGCATACCTAGTTTTATTGTGCTCTATTGCACTTCACAGATATTGCATTTTTTAAAAATTGAAGGCTTGTGACGACTCTATGTTGAGCAAGTCTATTGGCACCATTTTTTCAACAACATTTGCAGTTTTTAGCAATGATTTTTTTTTCTTTTTGCTGAAGATTAACCCTGAGCTAACATCTGTGTCAATCTCCCTCTATTTTATATGTGGGTCACCACCACAGCACGTCTGATGAGAGGTGTAGGTCTGTGCCCAAGATCCAAACCCACGAACTAGGCTGTCAAAGCAAAGTGCACTGAACTTAACCTCTAGACCACAGGGCCAGCCTCGGCAATAAAGTATTTTTAAATTGAGGTATGTACATTGTTTTTTTAGACATAATACTATTGCACACTTAATACACTACAATATAGTATAAACATAACTTTTATATGTACTGGGAAACCCCAAAAGTTGTGTGACTCTCTTTATTGTGATATTTGCTTTATTGTGGAGGTCTGGAACCAAACCCACAATATCTCCAAGGTATGCCTGTATAGGCTCTAATTCTAGGGTTTGTCCTTTCACCTTCTGATGGTATCATTGCAGCACAAACGTTTTAAATTTTGATTTAGCCCACAATATATCTATCTTTTCTTTTTTGGCAAATGCCTTTGAAGTCATAATAAGAAACTGTTGTCTGACCCAGGATCATAAAAATTTACTCCTATATTTTCTTCTAACAGTTTTATAGTTTAGCTCTTACATTTAGATTGATGATACATTTTGGGTTAATTTTTGTGTACAGTGAATAGTAGGGGCCCAATTTCAAAGTTTGTTCTCTGAATATTTTATGATTCCATTTTATCTCCTTTGTGGGTTTGCCAGCTAAAAGTTTGTTTTCTCTATGTGTCTGTATTTGTTTAGAGATTGATTTAGGGCTTGTTTAATACATCTTTAACTTAATACAGTCTACATTCAAGTAATATTATATCAATACACACATAGTATAAGACCTTACAAAACTGTACATTTGTTTCTCCCTTCCAAGCCTTTGTGCTACTCTTGTCATATTTAGTTTTATATACATCATAAACTATGGAAAATATTGTTGTCGTTTATGCTTAAAACAGACAATTATCTTTTACAGAGGCTTAAATAAAAATAAAATAAAACTTATATTTATGCACTTAGTTAGAATTTCTGGTGCTGTTTATTCTTTTCTGTAGGTCCAGGTTCTATCTGCTATCATTTTACTTATTCTTGAAGGAATGCCTTCAATATTTCTTATAGCATGGGTCTGCTACTTATAAATTATTTTAGTTTATATATATCTGAAAAAAATAGTCACCTTCAATTTTGAAAGATTTTTTGCTGGGTACAAAGTTCTAGGTTGATAGTTTGACTCCTCTAGTATTTTAAAGATGTTTGCCAATATTTTCTTGCTCACATTGTTTTTGATGAGCAGTCTGCCATCATTATTTGTTCTTTTGTATTTAATGTCTTTTTAATTGCCTGTTTTTAAGAATTTTTCTTTATTTCTAGCTTTAAGTAATTTGATTATTATGAGCTTTAGTGTAGTTTCTTTCATGCTGCCTCTGCTTGAGGTTCATAGAACATCACTGGATCCATGGCTGTATTGTTTCATCAAACTTGAAAACCTTCTGGCCATTGCTTCTTCAAATTCTTTTTTTTCCTTTCCATCCTCTCTCTCTTCCAATTTTCATTTCTTCTGGGACTCCATTTACACAAGCATTAGGTTGTCGGAAGTTGTCTTGCAGTTCATTGATACTCCATTCTTTTTTTTTTTCAGTCTTTTTACTCTCTGTTTTTCATTTTGCATTGCTATATCTTCAAGTTCATTAATAATTTCTCCTGCAATGTCTAATATGATGTTAATTTCATCCAGTGTACTTTTCGTCTCAGATGTTTAAGTTTTAATCTCTAGAAGATTGATTTTAATCATTGTACAGCTTCAAAGTCAGTACTCACCATGTTCAGTATATTTCTAGCTTCCTGAATATAAGTGATATAGTTATAATTGTTTTAATCTCCTTAAAAATAATACTATAATCTCTAATTATGTGTAAGTTTTAATTTTTCCCCTCATTATATATCATATTTTCTAGCCTCTTTCTAAAACTTATAATTTTTTATTGGATGCAGACACTGAATTTTACTTTGTTGGTTGTTAATATTTTTTATTCTTACAAATATTCTTCATCTTTATTAAAGAATCTTTTATTTATTTACTTGTTTTATTTTTTATTCTCTCTCTTTTTTAAGGAAGATTAGCCTTGAGCTAACATCTGCTGCCAATCCTCCTCTTTTTGCTGAGGAAGATTGACCCTGAGCTAACATCTGTGTCCATTTTCCTCTATTTTATATGTGGGACACTTGCCACAGCATGGCTTGTTAAGCAGTGCTAGGTTTGTGCCCAGCATCAGAACCAGTGAAACCTAGGCCGCCAAAGCAGAGTGCATGAACTTACCCTCTATGCCCCTGGGCTGGCCCCCAGGAATGCTTTCTTGTTACCTGGAAATGGTTATACTTTTATGTCTTAATGTTATCTTTGTTAGGAAGGACTAGAGCAGCATTTGGTCTATGTTTAATTTTTTTCATGACGAAGGCAATACCCTTTTCTACACAATGTCTTATGTGTTATAGAAGTTCCACTCTAGCTGGTGGGAGAAGGCACACTTACATGAACTGTATAAACTACAGTCATTATTCTCTCTTTTTAAGTAGTTCTTTCCCTAATCTTGCAAGGTTTCCTCTCACTCTTGTGCTGACCAGTCCTTAGCTAAATAATCAAGTGAAACCCTCTGAAGATCTCTGTATCTACAGATTCAGAGTTAACCTACTCTCTGGTCCCACGAGGAACCACAGAATCAGTGATGGCCTTTAAAGGTCATCTAATTCATCATTAATATTTTTCAAACAGAAAACTGAGTCTAGGAGAAATTAAGCAACTTGATTAAGTTTTTTCTTATATTCTCTGGCAGAGCTAGAACTAAGAATGGATTTCTTAAATATTAGTATAGTGTTGTTTTAATTAATTTCCACCATGTTTCATTCAAGATATTTCTAAAATTTGTCCTTTTTCATCTCTAAATTCAAACTATTCTTTAAAGTCAGGTCTAAGGTCTACTTGAAAGGAGAATCTCACTGAATGCAGGGGAGACTTCAGAAAGAAAGACATGCTTTGTAGATGCTGAAGGATGGGTACATATTCATGCAGGCAGATAGGAGTACAAAGGAATGCTCACAAAGGAAATGATATTCACAAAAGCATTGTGGCTTGAAACTACATGGTGAATTCTGGGGAACTATAAGTACCTTGGTATGGATGGAGCAATGGCTATGATAGAGTTCAATTTTCATTTTGTAGGAAATGATTCACTAAAGCTTGAGAATAGATCAGATTTTTATTTAGATAGATCACTCTGGAGTCAGTATGAAGGAGAGATTGAAGAGGATGGAAAAGTTGGGGAGAGTGTAGATCCAGAAACTACTTAGGTGACTACGGCAATCATCCAGGCAAGAGATACCGAGGACTTAAATTAAAGGAGTAAAGGTGTATCAATGGGGAGGGTATAAAAAGAGACTGATATCTATATTAAAATATCTATATCTACCTATATGTTGAGTATTAGATTGTTAGCTCTTAGGATGAACTAAATGTGGAGGTTGGGAAGAGGAATTACCTGGAATGATTATGATTCCCAGATTTCTGACCCCTTTTGGTAATTTGATAAATGATAATATCATTAACTAGAAACAGAAATTTAAGAGGATGAGTAATTTTGAAAGAGAAATATTACGAGTTCAGCATTAGATATTCTAAATTTAAGAAACCAAAGGAAATTTCCAAGTTACGAAGTCAGGTAAGCAGTTAAATATATGTGTGGACCTCATGCAGGAGATATGATCGAGATATATAAATTTAGCATCTATAAGTATGTAGTTTATAGTGGAAGCTGTGGGTGTGACTGAGAACACGCCAGAGAAAAATAACTTTTAGGTGTGGATGGAGAATACAGATGTCACAATAAGACAGTGAGTCATAATAGTGATTGCTCAAAAGCTAAGCAAAAATTTTAAAGAAGAAAACAGTATAGTATAAAATATGAAGAATAGTCAAGTCAAAGACTTGATTTTATCTGCATCCTAGCACTAAGGTAGGCACAAGGCAGATGGTTCAGCCGTCTTCTAAAATAGCAAAATAAAATATGGTGCATTCTGTCTGATGCATATCACTGCTCTGAATTTAGCATACTATGAACAAAAAAACTATTGATGTTGCTGTGGCAAACCATTAAATAGCTCAATTTACTGTGGAGATACAAGGTCAATGTCAGTTTGTGAAACATTATAGCTTAGTGTTTCCTTCAGGTCAACTTATAATTACACCACTGTATGACTAAACAAATTGAGAGACAAATAATCTTTGAGAATCCTTCTAGCTTTAAATCCTGTGATTTTATCCCTTTGATATTAAGAAACTGGAAAACATGCATGAAATAAACTTTTGCCAACCTCAGAGGTGGAATGAACCATAAAGCAATCTAGTTCAATAGTACACATGATACTTGAATATTCTCTACAACAGTCTTGACAAGTGGGTATGAAGCCTCTGCTTGGATGACTATGGAAACTTAGTTCAGGGACATGCTTCTATAAAAAGAATCAGCTGATTTTAATACACAAGCTCTAAGTAGTTAAAATTTTTAACCTTATATTCATAAGAAAATCCACAAAAAAGTCAAGTCAAAAAATGGACAATGAAAAACCTTTAAAGCAAAAAGGTGCTCACAAAACAGAAATACAAAGAATACAGTTATCCACTGTTATTAGAGTCAACAGATGTAACAAATATTGGAATTCACATCCTAGAAATTCCTGAGAATAGAGCAATGTAAAATGGTTTTTAAAATAAATAATGCTTTAAAACATTCAAAGAGATTTTAAAAAGAAATAGAATTCATAAGGAAATAACAGGTTATTACAAAAAATAAGAGAGGTGGATTTGGAAAAGAAGCAAATATAAATACTAGAAATGAAAAATATGATCATTAAAAAATTCAAAAAAAGTTAAACAGAAGACAAGACACAGCTGAAGACAGAATTAGTGAACTGAAAGCTAGATTTAGTGAAATTAACCAGAATTAAGTAAAAACAGATTAAAAGATAAAAAATATGGAGGAAATGTTAAGAGAAAAAGAAGGATAGAATGAGAAATTCCTTCATATGCTTAAAAATATTGAATAGAGATAATTAGAGAGAGGAAGCATTGACAATTTTGCCAAACAAGGCAGTCAGTAGCCCTCCAGTAAAAAATAAGCAGGTGTAAAACATTTAAAAAATAAGTCAAATTCACACCTAGATGCACTGTTTTGAAACTGAAAAACATCAAATATAAAGATAAAAATATTGAGTGATGTCAGCATCATGGCTGTGTAAGGTGTTCCTCTTCTCTTTGCCCTTTTAAACAAATAATTAGACATACATAATCAAGCAAAACCGCCTCCACACCTTATACTAAGAGACCTAAGAGGTTTCTAGCCCACTTAGGCATCCAAAAAAAACAAAGAAGACTTCCTTTAGTAAAGGCTGCAGATTCAAGGGAGTTGGCAAGCCTACCCTACCACCACTTGCAATGATCAGAAAAATATATCTGGAGAGTACAAAACTGGGCAGATATCCATGTGTGAGAGAGAATTTGTAGCACTTCAGCTTGCCTCAGGGGAGATTCCAGCAGTACCACTGGAGTGGGAGAGATGAGTTTGCACACAGAGAAGAGGGAGAAACTCACCAAAGCTGCCCCCCCTTCCAGGGCAACACTGCAAGCGGCTAAACTTTTGGTGTTGGCAGCAGCAACCTCTCCTGTAGAAGAGGTGAAAAGTGGCTACCTCTCCCATGGAGGAGGAAGAAAATGAATGTGGTGAGTGCCTGGCTATCCCAGTTGTGCGGGTTATGGCTGGGGAAAGCTGTTTCTCTCCAGCAGCCTGCAGATTTCTGAGGAGGTACCTCCATGTTTGGGAAGGAGGAGAAAGGGAAGGAAGCAGATAAGAATATCAAAGGACATTAAAGGAATGCATTTCCAGCTGTCAACTTCAGGACTACAGCCGGAAGTCCACACACAAACCTCTGGGAATACCCGACTTGAGGATCTCCCCAGTTCCTGAATGTATCTGCAAGAGTGAGGTCCAGGAGACACAGAGGGCTCTCAGAAAATAGGTCAAGATGGTGGGCAAAGCACAAACCACAAACTTGAGCTATAGCGCCACCTTCAGGAATACGAAAGAAAGGGTTCTCGTAGCCAGACTGTTGAATGCTAAGAATCAAAGAAAACATAAAATAGCTTAATTTAGGAGGTGTCTGCTACTTCAAATGCAAAAGCAGAAGCGAACACCTACAAACAGTATGAAAAATCAAGGAAATATGGTGTCACAAAAAGAAATGATAATTCTCCAACAACTCAAAGGCATAAAATATTGTGATCTAACTGATGAACAATTCAAAATAGCTGTTATGGAGATATTAAAAGAGCCACAAGAAAACTCAGAACAGTTTAATGAAATCAGGAATAAAGTTAATGAACAGGAGTTCTTTACCAAAGAGATTAAAATTATAAACAAGAACTAAACAAAAATTTTAGAGTTAAGAAATCAATGGATGAATGAAGAATGCAATATAGAGAGTATCAGTAACAGGGCAAATTGATGGAAGAAAAAATATGACTCCTAAGATAGGAATATAGAAATAATTCACTTAAAAGAGGAGAGAGAAATAAGATTTGAAAAACGTGAAGACATCCTATGAGAGCTACCAGATTCTATCAGAAATGCATATATTAGAATAATTGGGATTCCAGAAGGAGAAGAGAGGGTGAAAGGGGCAAAGAGTTTAATTAAAGAATAACAGCTGAGAATTTCCCAAACCTGGGGAAGAATGTGGACATACAAGTCCAGGTAGCTAATAAAACACCCTATTATCTCAATGCAAAAAGACCTCCAAGACATATTATAATGAATCTGTAAAAATCAATGATAAGGAATCTTAAATACAGAGAAAAAAAGAAAGTAACCTACAAAGGAACACCTCCTTCCTTTAGGCTATCAGTAGATTTCTCAGCAGAAACTCTCTAGGTCAGGAGAGAGTGGAATGACAAATTCAAGATAGTAAATGATAAAAATTGCCAGCCAAGAATACTTTATCCAGCAAAATGATCCTTCAGAAATGAGGGAGAAATAAAGGCTTTCCCAGACAAACAAAAGCTGATGGAGTTCATTGCCACTAGACCTGCCTTGCAAAAAGTGCTGAAAGGAGTTCTTCAAGCTAAAATGAAAATATGCTAATCGGCAACATAAAAACATATGAAAGTACACAACACACTGGTTAAGGTGAAAAATAGCCAGAATTAGAAAACTGTAACTCTATATTAGGATGGTGTATAACTACTTAACTATAGTATAAAGGTTAAAGGAAACAAGTATTAAAAATAACTATAGCTACTATAATTTGTTAATGAATACACAGCAAAAAAGGAGGCAAATTGTGATGCCAAAAATACAAAAGAGGAGGAGTAAGACAGTGGAGCCTTATTTTCTAAGATGAATGAAGGCAAGTTGCTATCAGCATAAAATGGATTGTTTTATCTATAAGATGTTTTATGTAGATTCATATTAAACACAAGGCAAAAATCTAGAGTAGATTCATAAAACATCAATAAAAGGAAAACAGAGCATACCACCATGTAAAGCCACTGATTTACAAGGTAGGCAGAAACAGAGAGAAAAAATAAACAATGGAAATACAAAAAAAGTAAACAATAAGTTGGCAGTAGTAAGTCCTTACATATCAGTAATCACTCTAAATGTAAATAGATTGAATTAATCAATCAAAAGACACAGAATGGCTAGATGGACAAAAAGAACAAGACCCAACTATATGCTACCCACAAGAGACTCATTTCAGCTCTAAAGACACACATAGGCTCAAAGTGAAGGGATGGAAGAAGATATTCCAAGCAAGTGGAAACCAAAAGAAAGTGAGGATTGTCATGCTTATATCAGACAAAATAAACTTTAAGCCAAAAATGGCAACAAGAGATAAGGTAACTATATAATGATAAACGGGTCAATATTGGCAGATAATATAACAATCATAAACATATATGCATCCAATATCAGAGCACCTAAATATATTAAGCAAACACTAACAAATCTGAACGGAGAAACAGACAACAATTTAATAATGGCAGAGGACTTCAATACCCCAGTGTCAACAATGGATCACAGAGAAAATAATCTACACAGAAAATCAATAAGGGAATGTTGGAATCGAACCATAATTTAGACCAAATGGACTTATATATACAACATTTCATCTAACAGCAGCAGAATGAATGCACATTCTTCTCAAGTGCATGTGGAACATTCCCCAGGATAGATCATATGAAAGGACACAAAACAAATTTTAGCAAATTTAAGAATAAAATCATACCAACCATCTTTTCTGACTACAATGGTGTTAAACTAGAAATCAACAACAAGAGGAAAGGTGGAAAACCTATAAATATGTGGAAACTAAATAACAAACTTCTGAACAATCAATGGATCAAAGAAGAAATCAAAAGAGAAATATAAAAGTATCTCAAAATAAGTAAAAATTGAAATATACCAAATCTTATGAGATGCTACAAAAGCAGTTCTGAGAGGAAAGTTTATATTGATAAATACATATATTAAGAAATTATAACGATATCAAAAAACAACCTTGGGGCCGGCCCCATGGCTCGGTGGTTAAGTTTGTGCACTCCAGCTTTGGCAGCCCAGGGTTTCCCCAGTTTGGATCCTGGGTGTGGAACTAGCATCACTCATCAGGCCATGCTAAGGTGGCATTCCATATAGCACAGCTGGAAGGACCTACAACTAGCATATACAACTATGTACTGTGCAGCTGTGGGGAGAATAATAAAAACGATTGGCAACAGATGTTAGCTCAGGTGTCAATCTTTAAAAAAAAACACCTAACTTTATACTTCAAGGAATTATTAAAAAAACAACAAATTAAGAACAAAATTAGCAGAAGTAAGGACATAATAAAGATCAGAGTGGAGATAAATGATACAAAGACCACAACAACTACAGAAAAGATCAATAAAATGAAGACGTGATTCTTTAAAAAGGTAAACAAAATTGACAAACCTTTAGCTAGACTAAGAGAGAAGACTCAAACATATACAATTAGAAAGTAAAAAGGAGACATTACAACTGATACCACAGAAATCCATAGGATCATAAGAAACTACTATTAACAATTATTTGACAACAAATTTGGTAACCGAGAATAAATGGATAAATTCCTAAAAACACACACTCAAAAAAAATGGAATCAGGAAGAAACAGAAAATCTGAACAGACCAGTAATGAGTAAAGGAATTGAATCAGAAATCGAAAACCTACCAGCACAGAAAACTCCAGGACCAGAAGCCTTTGTTGGAAAATTCTACCTAATATATAAAGAATAATTAACACTAATTCTTCACAAATTCTTCCAAAATATTGAGGAGGAGGGAACACTTCCATACTCATTCTACAAGTCCGGCATTACCCTGATATCAAAGCCAGATAAGGACACTACAAGAAAACTATATACCTATATCCCTAATAAATATAGATGCAAACATTTAAAAAATAGAAATTCTAATTTGAGAACACATTAACAGGATTATACACAATGTGCAAGTAGGATTTATCCCTGGGATGCAAGGATGCTTGAACATATGCAAATCAATAAATGTAATACATCACATTAATAGAATGAAAGATAAAAATTATGTAATCTACTTAATGGATGCATAAAAAGCTTTTTGACAAAGTACAACATTCCTTCATGATTAAAACCCTCAACAGATTGGGTATAGAAGGAACATGCCTCAACATAATAAAGGCCATATACTACAAACTCACAGCCAACATTGTAGTCAATGGTGAAAACTTTAAAGTTTTTTCTCCAAGATCAGGAAAAAAAGTGTTCCCACTCTCACCACTCTTATTCAATATAGTACTTGAAATCTTACCTAGAGCAATCAGGCAAGACAAAGAAATAAAAGACATCCACATCAGAAAGGAAGAAGTAACATTGTAGCATTTGCAGATCATATGATTTTGTGTAGAGAAAATCGCCAAAACTCAACCAAAACACTGTTGGAACTAATTAGAAAATTCACTAAAGTAGCAGGATATAATATCGACGTAGAGAAATCAGTTGCATTTCCATACACCAAAAATAAAACATCTGAAAAGGAAATAAAGAAAACTATCTCATTCAGAACATCAAAAACAATAAAATATCTAGGAATACATTTAACCAAGGAAGTGAACGATCAGTATAATGAAAACTAGAAAACTTTCTTGAAAGAAATTGAAGAAGACATAAACAAATGGAAAGACATTCTGTGTTCATGGATCAGAAGACTTAATATTGTTAAAGTGTCCATACAACCCAAAGCTATCTATAGATTCAATGCAATTTCCATCAAAATTACAATGGTACTTTTTACAGAAATAGAAATAATAACCATAAAATGTGTGTAAAGCCACAAAAGACTGCCAGATATACAAAATATCCTGAGAAAGAATAACAAAGCCAGGAGTATCACACTTTCTGATTTCAAACTATGCTACAAAGCTATAGTTATTAAAACAGTAGGGAACTGGCATAAAAATAGAATCATAGAGTGATGGAACAGAATCAAGAGTCCAGAATTAAACCCTTGCATATACAGTTAACTAATATTTAACAAGGGAGCCAAGTCACCCAGTAGGGAAAGGATAGTCTCTTCAACAAACGGTGTTAGGAAAACCAGATACACACATGAAGAACAATGAAATTGAGCCCCTATCTTATATCACCCACAAAAATTAACTTGAAATTGATCAAATACTTAAACATAAGACCTGAAACCATAAAACTCCTAGCAGAAAATGTAGAAAAGAAGGTCCCTGACATTGGTCTCAGCAGTAATTTTTTGGATATGACACCAAAAGCACAAATAACAAAAGCAAAAATGAACAAGTGAGACTACATAAAATTTCAAAGCTTCTGCACAAAACAAGAAACTATCAACAAAATGAAAAGGCAACCCATAGAATGAGAGAAGATGTTTGCAAATCATATATTGGATAAGGGGTTAATATACAAAATATATAATGAATTCATACAACTCATAACAAAAAATCCCCCAAAATTCAATGAAAAATTGGGCAGAGGAACTAAACAGACATTTTTCTAAAGAAAACATACAAATGGACAACAGGTACATAAAAAGATGCTCAACATTACTAATGATCAAGAAAATGCAAATCAAAACTACAGTGAGACATAATCTCAAACCTGTTAGATTGGCTATCATCAAGATGATGAGAGATAACAAGTGTTGGCAAGGATGTGGAGAAAAGGGAACTCTTGTACACTGTTGGTGGGAATGTAAATTTGTTCAACCACTATGGAAAACAATGTGGAAATTCCTCAAAAATAGACATAACATATGATCCAGCAATTCCACTTCTGGGTATATACCCAAGGGAAATGAAAACAGAAAACAGATTATTGAAGAGATTATGCACTCTCATGTGTATTGCACTATTATGCACAAAGGCAAGATATGGAAACAACATAAATGACCATCAACAGATTAATGGATAAAGAAGATGTGATATCTATAGATATATATAGATATATAAATCTCTCTCTATATATATATATGAATAGTATTCAGCTATGAGAAAGAAGAACATTCTGCCATTTGAGACAACATGAATGGACCTTGAGGACATTATGCTAAGTGAGATAAATCAGACAGAGAGAAACAAATACTGTATAATATCACTATATGTGGAATCTTAAAAAGCCAGACTTTTAAAAACAGAGAGTAAAATTGTGGTTACCAGGGGATGGCAATGAGGGGATAGATTGGGCAGATATTGTTTAAGGATGAAAACTTGCAATGAGCAGGAAATAAGTCCTAGAGACCTAATATACAGTACAGTTAACATAGACAACAGTATCATATTATGATCATCAAACTTGCTATGAGACTAGATCATAATTATCCCAACCACTAAAAGGAAGGGGTAATTGTGTGATGTGATAGAGGTGATAATTATCACTACAATGACAATCATATTACAATATATAAATGTATCAAATTAACATATTGTACACCTCAAGTTTAAACTATATGTCAAATACGTTTCAATTTAAAAAAGAGAAAAATATTAAATGCTATGAGAAGGAAAAGACAGATCGTCTGTAAAGAGATAGCAATTAGACTGACAGCAAACTTTTCATTAGCAACAATAGCTACAGAAAAAGTGGATTATCTTCTAAGTGTTGAGGAAAAAGAACTTTAAGCATAGAATCCTATAGTCAGTCTAATTCAAGAGTGAGGTAACATTCAAAACTTTTCAGATATGTAAAGTCTATTTAAGCTTATCACCAACTGACCTACACTCAAGGAATTACTAAAGGATATTACTTCAGCGGAAGAAAAGAGTAGATAAAAATTAATAAAATGCATTGATAAATATAAACAAGTATAGAATTAAAAATAATTTGAGGAGACTTCAAAGCAAAGTGGAGCTAAAAGGCTACACATAGATAACATTAAAGATGAGAAACCAGGAGGTCAGAGAAAAGTAAAAGCATTCTAGGAAGCTTTTCTTATTCAGGAGGAGGATAAAAATACGAATTTACTTCAGACTTTGTTAGAAACACATGTTAAAATTTAAGTGTAAATGCTAAAAAGAAAAAATGGCATGTATAACTTCCAAACTGAGAGCATAAACAGGGAATGAATAAAACTTGATCAGGCCAGCAGAATCAGGAAATGGAGGGAAATAAAAGGTGTGGTAAATAGAAAATACAAAACAAAATGTTAGAAAAGTAAACAAATACATCAGTAATTATAATAAATGAATATATGTTAAACTCACCTATGAAAAGACTGTGAATAAATTTTTAATTTTGTTATTTTGAAATAATTGTAAATTCACATGAAGTTCCAAAAATATTTAGAGGGAGTTACTGTGTACCCTTCACACGGTTTTCTCCAATAGGAACATAACTGTAGTATAACATCAAAACTAGAAAACTAACATTGATACAATCCAGAGAATTTATTCAGGTTTCACAAATTTCACATTTGTGTGTATAAAATATAATTCTGTACAATGTATTCATATGTGTAGATTCATGTATCCATCACCACAAGCTAGTTATGAAAGCATTTGATCACCACAAGTATCCCTCAAGCTACCCCTTTATACTAAATTCACCACATCCCCTGCCACTCCTAGCCTGGAGACCACTAATTTAGTCTCAATCTCTATAATTTTGTTATTGCAATAAATGTAATTGAATGGAATATACAGTATGTAACCTTTGGAGATTTTTTTCACTTAGCATAATTCCTGTGAGATCCATGCAAGTGGTTGCACCTATCACTAATTTTTTTTTATTGCTGAATTGTAGTCTATAGCATGGATGTACCACAGTTTGTCTAATTATTCACTTGTTGAAGGACATTTGAGATGTTTTACACCTTTTGGATGGAATACAGCTGTTATACATGTTGGGAACATTTTTTATTATATAGATCAGATGGTAAGTGTATGTATATTTTAAAAAGAATCTGTCATACATTTCTCTAGAGTGGCTGTACTATTTTACATTCCTGTCAGCAAGGTATGAGCAATTCATTTTTTCTACATTCGTGCTGCTATTTGGTATTATCACTATATTTTATTTTAGCCATTCTGATAGGCCCCAGAGTGATATCTCATAACTATTTTAATTTGCACTTCCCTGAAGGTCAGTGATCAACACATTTTCACGGGTTCATTGCCATCCACAAATCCTCTTTTGTGAAATGTCTGTTCATATCTCTTTTCCATTTTCTAATTGAATTATTTGTTTTTTTACTGTTGAGTTTTGAGAGTTCTTTCTATATTCTATATACAAATACTTTGCTAAATATGTGGATTATGACTCTTTTATCCTATTCTGTAGCTTGTCTTTTTATCATTTTATCAGAGTCTGTCACAAAGCAGAAGTTTTTCACTTTTATGAAGTCTAATTTACAAATTTATCTTTTTATGGATCGTGTTTTTGGAGTCAAGTTTAAGAAATCTTCTCTTAGACTTAGATCACAAAGATTTTCTCCTATGTTTTCTTCCAAAAGTTTTACAGTTTTTTATTTAAATCTGTCATCCATTTTGAGTTAAATTTTGTATAAGGTTTGAGGTTTAGATAAAGGATCATGTTTATTTGTTTTTTTGTGTGTTTTTTTGCCTGTGGATGTCCAATTGCTCAGTTACATTTGTTAAAACGTTATCTTCCTCCACTGGATTGCTACCGTAGCTTTCTCAAAAATCAGTTGGGCATATTGGTGTAGGCCTGTTTGTGACTCCTCTGTTTTGATCTATTAATCTATATGTCTTTCCTCTGCTAATACCACATTTCTTATTTATTACACCTATATAGCAAGCTATAATATGAGGGAGAGTGATACCTTCCATATTATTCTTTTCCCAAAATTGTTTTACTTATTTTAGTAATTTTGCCATTCCATATACATTTTAAAATAAGCTTGTCTATGTCTGCAAAAAAACTTGCTGGGGTTTTGAAAGAAATTTTATTTATTCTACATAGAAATTTTAGGAGAACTGACACCTTTAGTATGTTGACTGCACATCCAACAACACAGTATCTATTTTAATTTATTTGTGTCTTCACTGAAGTTTTCATCATCATTTTTTGATTTTTAGCATAAACATTCTGCCCGTATTTTGTTGGATTTATCCATAAGTGTTTGATTTTCTTTGGAGCGATTTTAAACAGGACTTTAAAAAATTTCAGTTTCTATGTGTTTGTTGTTAGTGTATAGACATGTATTGATTCTTCTTTGTTGAATACTGGGAACTTGCATAATAAACATTAGTTCTAGGAGGGGTTTTTTTGGTAGATTTCTTGGGATTTTCCAAGTAGATTATCATGTCATCCACAAACGGAGGAGTTTCATTTCTTTCTTTACAATCTGAAAGCTTTTGTTTGTTTTGTCTTATAGCACTGGTTAGAACATCTAGTAATATGTTCAGTAAGAGTGGTGAGAGCAAAATTACTTCCCTTATTTCTGATCTTAAAGGGAAAGCTCAGTCTTTCACCATTATGTATGAAGTGGGATTAGCTGTGGGATTTTTGTAGAATCTCTTTATAAAGTTAAAGAAGTTTCCCTTTATTGATAGTGTGCTAACAGGTTTTATCATGAATCAGTGTTGGATTTAGTCATAGGCTTTTTTCTCTGTCAATTGATAGGATAATGATTTTACCTTAGTCTATTGATATAGTGGATTACAATAATTTTTTTACAGAGTTATTGAGATATAATTGACATAAAATTGTGTAAATTTAGGGTGTACAATGTGTTGATTTGATACACATATAATGCAAAATGATTACCGCTATAGCACTAGCTAACACCTCCATCCCAACACATAATTACCTTTTTTTGTCGTGAGAATATTTAAGATTTACTCTCTTAGCAACTTTCAAGTATATAAAACAGCATTATTAGCTATAATCACCATTCTATACATTAGATCCCCAGAACTTGTTAATTTTATAACTGAAAGTTTGTTCCCTTTGATCAATATCTCCCCATTTCTCCCACCTCCCAGCCCCAGGTAACCACCATTCTACTCTGTTTCTTTGAGTTCAGATTTTTAGATTACACATATAGGTGATATCATACAGCATTGTCTTTCTCTGTCTGACTAGTTTTACTTAGCATAATGCTTTCAAGGTTCATCCAAGTTGTCAAAAATGACAGGATTTCCTTCTTTCTCCTGGCTGAATAATATTCCATTGTGTATATATACCACATCTTCTTTATCCATTCATCCATTGATGGACATATAGATTGTTTCCATATTTTGGCTATTGTGAATAATGCTGCAATGAACATGCAGGTGCAGGTATCTACTCAAGGTCCTGTTTTCATTTCCTTTGGATATGTACCAAGAAGTAGGATTTCTGGATCATATGATAGTTCTATTTATTAATTTTTGAGAAATCTCCATACTGTTTTGCATAGTGGCTGCATCAATTTACATTCCCAGCAACAGTGCACACAAGTGCCCTTTTCTCCACATCCTCACCAATGCTTGTTATCTCTTGTCATTTTCATTATATTTATCCTAACAGGTTTGAGGTGATATCTCATTATGGTTTTAATTTGCATTCCCCTGATGATTAGTAATCTTGAGCACCTCTTCATATACCTGTTGTCCATTTGTATGTCTTCTTTTGAAAAATGTCTATTTACTTCCTCTGCCCATTTTTTAATTGGCTTTGGTTTTTTTTTTTCTTGCTACTGCATTGTATAAGTTCTTCATATATTTAGGATATTAAGACCTTATCAGATATATGGTTTTCAAATATTTTTATTTGGTTGATTCTTTTTGCTCTGGAGAAGTTTTTAAGCTTGATGTAGCTCCATTTATTTATTTTTTCTTTTGTTGCTTATGCTTTTGCTGTCATCCAGAAATTTTTGGCAAAAGCAATGTCAAGGAGCTTTTTCCCTATATTTTTTTACTAGAAATTTTACAGTTATAGGTCTTATATTTAAGTCTTTAATCCATTTTGAGTTAATTTTTGTAAGTGTTGTAAAAGAAGGGTCCAATTTAATCCTCCTGCATGTGGCTATCCAATTTTCTCAACACCATTTATTAAAGAGACTATCTTTTCGCCATTTAGTATTCTTGGCTCCTTTGTCAAATATTAGTTGATCATATACATGAGAGTTTATTTATGAGTTCTCACTTCTGTTCCATTGGTATATGTGTCTACTATTATGCCAGTACAGTAGTATTTTGATTACTGTGTAGTATAGTTTGAAATCTGCAAGTGTGATGCCTCCAGCATTGATCTGCATTTTCAGGATTGCTTTAGATATTCAACGTCTTTTGTGGTTCCATACAAATTTCAAGATTGTTTTTTCTATTTCTATAAAAAATATTTTTGGAATTTTGATAGGGATTGCATTGAATCTATAGGTGGCTTCAGGTAGTATGGCAAATAGTAACAAAATTATTTCTGATCCAGAAACACTTGATATCTTTCCATTTCTTTGTGTCTTCTTCAATTTATTTCATCAATGTCTTCTAGTTTTCAGTGTATAGATCATTCACCTCCTTGATTAAATTTATTCCTAAGTATTTTACTGTTTTTGATGCTTTTGTCAATGGGATTGTTTTATTTCTTTTTCAGATGTTTTGTTATTAGTGTGTAGAAACACATCAGAGTTTTATATGTTGATTTTGTATCCTACAAGTTTACTGAATTCATTGATTAATTCTAAGAGTGTTTTGTGGTCTATAGAATTTTCTATATATAAAATCATATCATCTGTAAATAAAGACAATTTTATTTCTTCCTCCCTCATATGGATGCCTTTTATTTCTTTTTCTTTCCTGTTTGCTCTGGCTAGGATATCCAGTACTATGTTAAATAGGAGTGGTGATTGTGGGCACCCATGTCTTGTTCCTGATCTTAGAGGAAGTGTTCAACCTTTCACCACTGAGTATGATGTTGGCTGTGGGTTTGTCATACATGGCCTTTATTGTGTTGAGTTTTGTCCCTTCTATACTCAATGTGTTCTGCAGTTTTAGCATGGAAGGATGTTATATTTTGTCAAATGTTTTTCCTGCATCTATTGAGATGATAATGTAATTTTTATCTTTCATTCTATTAATGTAGTGTACCATATTTACTGATTTGCATATGTTGAATCATTTTTGCATACCAGGGATAAATTCCACTAGGATACTTTTAACGTGCTGCTGAATTCAGTTTTCTAATATTTTCTTGAGTATTTTTGCATCTATATTCACGAAGGATATTGGCCTGTAATTCTCTTTTCTTATAAAGTCCTTATGTGTCTTTGGTATAAAGGTAATGCCAGCCTCCTAAATGAGTTGGCAGTGTTCTCACCTAATCAATTTTTTTAGACTTTGGAAAGGATTGGCATTAATTCTTCTTTTAATGTTTCAGAGAATTCATGAGTGAAACCATCTGGTCCTAGGATTTTCTGTGTTGAGAGGATTTTGATTACTGATTCAATTTCCTTACTTGTTATTGGTCTATTCAGATTTTCTATTTCCTCATGATTTAGTCTTGGTTAGTTGTATGTTTCTAGGAATTTATCCATTTCTTCTGTTATCCAATTTGTTGTATAATTGTTCATAATAGTCTCTTATGATCCTTTTTTCCGTGGTATCAGTTGTAATGTCTCCTCTTTCATTTCTGATTATACTAATTTGAGTCATCTTTTTTCTGAGTTAGACTAACAAAAGTTTTGTCAATTTTGTTTATCTTTAAATAATCAACTCTTAGTTTTGCTGATCTTTTCAATTTGTGTTTCTTGTATCTATTTCACTTATTTCTGCTCTGATCTTTGTTATTTTCTTCCTTCTGCTAACTTTGGGCTTATTTTGTTATTCTTTTTCTATTTCCTTGACATATAAAGTTAGGTTGATCATTTTAAATATTCCTTTTTTCCTAATGAAGGTGTTTATCACTATAAACTTCCTTATTGGAACTGATTTTACAATATTTAATAAGTTTAAATATGCTGTGATTCCACCTTCATTTGTTTTAAAATATTTCTTGATTTCCCTTTTGATTTCTTCATTTATCCATTGGTTGTTCAGCAGTGTGTTTTTTAGTCTACACATATCTGTGAATTTTCAGCTTTCCTCCTGTTACTGATTTCTAGTTTCATAACATTGAGGTCCAAAAAGATAATCGGTATGATTTCAATCTTCTTCAATTTGCTTAATTTGTTTTTGATCTATTATATGATCCATCCTGGACAATGCTCTGTATATGCTTGAGAAAATGTGTAATCTACTGCTGTTAGATGGAATATCTGTAGACATATGTTAAATCCATTTGGTCTAAAGTATGGTTCAAGTCCAATGTTTCCTTATAGATTTTCTGTTTTGCTCATCTATCCATTGTTGAAAGTAGGGTATTGGAGTCCCCATCTACTACTGTATTGTTTTCTATTTCTACCTTCAGATCTGTTAATATTTGCTTAATTTATTTAGGTGCTCTGATGTTGAGTGCGTATATGTTTATGATCGTTACATATTCTTGATGAATTCAACTCCAAATCATTATTTAATGACCATCTTTGTCTCTTGTTATCATTTTTGGCTTAAAGTCTATTTCGTCTGAAATAAGTATAGCTATTCCTTCTCTCTTTTAATTTCTACTTGCATAGAATATCTTTTGCCATTCCTTCACTTTAAGCCTATGTGTGTCCTTAAAGCTGAGGTGAGTCTCCTGTAGGCAGCATACAATGGATCTTATTTTTTTTATCCATCCTGCCACTCTATGGATTTTGAGTGGAGAATTCAATATATTCAAATTTAGAGTAATTATTTATATTTAAGGACTTAGTGATGCCATCTTATTAAAAGTTTTATGTCTGTTTTGTAGTTCCCTTGTTCCTTCCTTACTCTCTTGTTGCCTTCCTTTGTGAATTAATGATTTCCTGCAGATGTATGCTTTAATTTCTTTTCTTTATCTTTTGTGAATCTACTTTAGGTCTTTGTTTTGTGGTTACCATGAGGCTTGCATAACACAACATATATATGTATATTATATATATAATATATATATATAAGTCAATTTTATGCTGACAATTTAACTTGGATTACATAGAAGACTATCCATTTACTCACCTTCATTTTGTTTTTCGTATTATCATTTACATTTTTTATACTGTCTAGTAATAAATTGCTGAAGCTATAGCTATCTTTAAAACTTTGTTCTTTAATCTTTATACTAGAGTTAAGTAGTTAACATATCCCAATATTACAGTATTATTCTGAATCCTGTATTCTTATCTTTACAAGTTTGTTGTATATTTTCATGTTACAAATTAGTGTCCTTATGTTTCAGCTTGAAGAACCCCTTTCAGCATTTCTTGTAAGGCAGTTTTACTGGTAATGGATTCCCTCAGCTTTTACTTATTAGGGAAAATCTTTATCTTGCTTTCATTTCTGAAGGACAATTTGATGGAAAGTATTCTTGGTTGGCAATATTCTTCTTTCAGCACTTTGAATATATCATCTCATTCTCTCTTGAAGTGCAAGGTCTCTGCTGAGAAATCTGCTATTAGCCTTATGGATTTTCTATATTGTTAATCTGTTCTCAATTTCATTGATTTCTGAAGTGGGAGCTTACATTATTGATTTTAGACATTCTCTATTTTCTCATGTATACATTTAGTGCTATATATTTTCCTGACATAGTGTCTTTTTTTTGGTTTAGTTCTTTGTATTTTTCAATCATTTGATTCATCTTCTTTGATTCATAGATTACTTGTAAATACGTTTATTTGTGCCCAGGAATTTGGTTATCTTCTACTTTTCTCCATTTTAAAATGATTTAAAATAATTGTTTAGTAATTCTTAATTTCTTTTGTTCCTCCATAGCACATTTGACAATTTTTAAATTTAACTAACAGAAAACTAATCAAGTTTAATCTGTGTAAAGAAAATGCATTGGGTATATATTTTAACCCATAGAGTTATGATAAACACAGAAGAAAAGGTGAGCAAAGAAGATAGAGTGGAGAAGCAATACAGCCCAGGCAAAAAACAGAATGGAGCATATAAGTCAGAGGTATGGTGTTACTTTGCCATCAGCTAATTTTGGTGAATTAGGTTTTTCTTTTTTGACTTTAGTTTCCTCATTTGTCAAATAAGAATAACACCTGCTGTATACTACCCTCAGGTAAGCATAAGGTAAACAGATGTGACACATTTTACAAGACCAACATTAGCCTGACACCAAAACCAGATGAGGAAAACAAAAAAGGAAAATCCCAGGTCAATAAGGCTAATGAACATAGATGCAAAAATATCAACAATATGTTAGCAAATGGAATATAATACATTAAAAGGATCATCCACCACAATCAAGGAGGATTTATTCCAAGGATTCAGGGATGGTTCAACATCCACAAATCAATCAATGTGATATACCACATTAATAAAATGAAGAATAAAAATCACATTATCATCTCAATCGACACATAGAAAGCATTTTACAAGGTTCCAAAACCATCTAAGGGGCTGGACCCATGGACAAGTGGTTAAGTTCACATGCTCCATTTCAGGGTTTTGCTGGTTTGTATCCTGAGTGTGGACTTGGCACCACCCATCAAGCCATGCTGAGGCAGCATCCCACATAGCACAACCAGAAGCACCTACAACTAGAATATACAACTATGTACTGGGGGGCTTTGGGGGAAAGAAGAATAAAAGATTGACAACAGGTGTTGGCTGAGGCGCCAAACTTTAAAAAAAAAGAGGTCTACCAGGTGCTACTGAAAAATAGCTGTCTGATGTAGATGATTTAAAAAGAACCACTTAAGGCAAAATCTATCAATAAAATGGGTATGAAGGAAAGTACCTCAATATAATAAAGTCCACACATGACAACGTCACAGCAAATATCATACTCAATGGTGAAAAACTGAAAGCTATTTCTCTAAGAACAGGCTTAAGACAAGGATGCCCAGTCTCCCCACTCTTACTCAAGATAGTAGTGGAAGTCCTAGACAGAGCAATTAGACAAGAAAAAGAAATAAAAGTGATCCAAATTGGAAAGGAAGAAGAAAAACTGTCACTATTTGCAGATGACATGATTGTATATGTAGAAAACCATAAAGAATCCACTAAAAATCTATTAGGAATAATTAACTAATGCAGTAAAGTTGCAGGGTACAAAATCAACATACAAAATTGGTAGCACTTCTATACACTAACAATGAACCAGCAGGAAGAGAAATCAAGATACACATTCCCATTGGCAATCACAAGAAAAAGAATAAATTTAAACAAGGAGGTGAAAGACCTGTATACTGACAACTGTAAGATATTGTTGAAAGAAATTGAAGACACAAAAAAATAGAAAGATGTTCCCTGCTTATGGATTGAACAATTAACACAGTTAAAATGTTCACATTACTTAAAGCAATCTACAGATTCAGTGCAATCTCAATCAGTCTCCATGACATTTTTCATGAAAATACAACAAAGAATCCTAAAATTTATATGGATCAAAAAAAAAACCCCAACTAGTCAATGAAATCCTGAGAAAAAAAGAACAAAGCTGCAGGAAAACAGTCCCCAATTTCAAAACACACTACAAAGTTATAGTAATCAAAACAGTATGGTACTGACAGAAAAACAGACATACAAATAAATGAAATAGAATTGATAGCCCAGAAATAAACCCACATATCTATGGACAGCTAATTTTTTTTTTTACAAGGGAGCCATAAAGATACAGTGCAAAAAGGAAAGTCTCGTCCAAAAAATTGGAAAGCCACAAAAGAATGAAAGTAGATCATTATCTTACACCATACACAAAAATTGACTCAAAATGGATTAAAGACTTGAACTTAAGCCCCCAAATCAGAAAACTCTTAGAAGAAAACATAGGCAATGTGCTCTTTGACAGTGGTCTCAGCAGTATCTTTTTGAATATCTTGCTCCTCAGGCAAGAAAAACAAAAGGAAAAACAAACAAACTGGACTACATCAAACTAAAAACTTCTCCACAGCAAAGTAAACCAACAAAAAAAGGAAAATACACCCTAGCACCTGGGTGACTATATTTGCAAATCACGCATCTGGTAAGGAGTTAATATTCAAAATATATAAAGAACTCATACAATTCAACAAGAAAAAAGTGAACAACCCAATCAAAAGATCAGCAGAGGATATGAACAGACATTTTTTCAAGGAAATACACAAATGGCAAACAGGCACATAATAAGATGCTCAACATCACTAATTCTTCGAGACATGCAAATCAAAACTGCAATGATCACACTCATCAGAATGGCTAATATTAAAAATACAAAAAATAACAACTGCTGGAGAGGATATGGAGTAAAAGGAGCCCTCACACATTGCTGATGGGAATATAACCTGGTGCACCCACTATGGAAAACAGTATAGAGATTTCTCAAAAAACTAAAATTAGATATACCATATGATCCAGCTATTTAACTTCTGAGTATTTATCCAAAGAATATGAAAACACTAATTTGAAAAGATTTATGCACCCCTATGTTCATTGCTGCATTATTCACAATAGTCAAGACTTGGAAGCAATCTAAGTATCCATCAATGGATGAATGGATGAAGAAGATGTATGTTTATATAATGGAAAAATACTCAGCCATAACAAATACGGCGTCTCATCATTTGCAACAACATGGATGGACTTTGAAGGTATTATGCTAAGTGAAACAAGTCAGACAGAGAAAGATAATTAGTATATTACTTCACTCATATGTGCAAGACAAAGAAACACACAGATACAACGATCAGATTGGTGGTTACCAGAGGAGAAGGGGGTAGGCAGAGGGTGAAAGGGGGCAAAAGCATACATGCATACAGTGATAGATGGCAACTAGACTTTTGGCAGTCAACAGGATGCAGTCCATACAGAAGTTGAAATATAATGATGTACACCTGAAATTTATACAATGTTATAAACCAATGTGACCTCAATAAAAAAGTAAATAAATAAGATAAAATAAAAAGATGTGAAATATACAATGGAATATTAATCAGCCATGAGAAAGAATGAAATCAAGCTATTGCAATAACATGGATAGACCTTGAGGGAATTATGCTAAATGAGATAAGTCAGACAGAGAAACCAAATACTGTATGATAATGCTTATGTGTGGAATCTAAAAAGCCAAACTTGTAGAAACAGAGAGTAGAGTTGTCATTATCAGGGATTGGAGTGTCAGAATTGGGGGTAGATGTTGGTCAAAGTGTAGAAATTCGCAGTCAGGAGATGAATAAGTTCTGGAGATCTAATGCACAGCTTTGTGATTATAATTAACAATACTGTAATATGTATTTCATAGCTGGTGAGAATAGATCTTTACTGTTCTTTTCACAAAGAAGAAATGGCAATTACATTATGTGATGGAGGTTTAAGTTAACACTACATTGGTAATCGTACTTAATATGTAAGCATTATCAAATTAACACATTGTACACCTTAAACTTTTAAAATGCTATGTTGGGGCCAGCCTGGTAGTGCAGCAGTTAAGTTTGTGTGCTCCACTTCAGCAGCTCAGGGTTCTCCAGTTCAGATCCTGGGCATGAACCTATGCACCACTTATCAAGCCATGCTGTGGCAAGCATACCACATATAAAGTAGAGGAAGAGGGGCACAGATGTCAGCTCAGGCCCAATCTTCCTCAGCAAAAAGAGGAGGATTGGTGGTGGATGTTAGCTCAGGGCTAATCTTCCTCACAAAAAATATTATGTCAATTATATCACAACAAAGAAAAGGAGTTGAGAAAGACATACCATGCCAAGAAAAATCAAAAGAAAGCTGGAGTAGCTACGTTAACTTCAGACAAAGCACACTGCAGAATGAAGACAATTATAAAGATAAAGAGAGGCATCACATAATAATTAAGGAGTCAATTTTTCAAGAACACATAACAATCCTGAACATGTAGCATCTAACAACACAGCATCCAAATAACTGAGAGAAAACTGATAGATCTACAAGAAGAAATAGACAAATCCATTATAAGTGGAAACATAAATACCCTTGTATAAGTAGGTCAAAAATCAGTAAGGACATAATTAAACTGAGCAGCACCACTAGTCAACTGCATCTAATAGTCATCTGTAGCATACTTAATCTAACAACAGCAGGATACACGTTATTCTCAAGGTTACACAGAATGTTCACCAAGATGAGTCATATACTGCTTTCAGACCACCATGAAATTAAACTAGAAGTCATTAACAGAAAGATAATTGAAGAACCCTCAAATACTTGAAAATTAAACAACATAATTCTAAATAACACATAGGTAAAAAATACAGAAGTCTCAAGAGAAATTTTAAAATACTTTGACCTAAAAGAAAATGAAAATATAACATCAAAATTTGTGGCATAGTGTGAAAGCAGTACTTAGAAGGAAATTTACAGCACTGAGTGCACATATGAAAAAAGAATAAAGATCAAAAAGTAAATAATATAAGCTTCCAATTTATGAAAATAGAAAAAGAAGAAATTAAATCTAAAGTTAGCAAGAGAGGAATAAAAAATAGAGCAAAAATAAGTAAAATTAAAAACATGAAATCAATAGAAAAAAATCACTGAAACCAAAATCTGCTTTTTTGAAAAGGTCAATAAAATTGAAAAACCTCCACCCAAGTTAACTAAGAAAAAATAGAGAAGATACAATAATTAGTATCAGAAATCAAAGAGGGGCCATCACCAGTGATTCCTTGCATTGGAAGAATAATAGTGGTATATTATGAATAGGTCTATACACACAAATTTGTTCTCCTAAATGAAACTGACCAATTTCTTGAAAGAGACAATCAACTAAAACTCACACAAGAAATAAGTAGATAATCTGAATGTGTCTATATCTATTAAGGCAATTGAATCAATAGTTAATAACTTTTCAAAGCAGAAAGCACCAGGCCCACATAGGTTCACTCGAGAATTATATCAAATATTTACAGAAGAAATTATACAAGTTCTTTACAATATCTTCTAAAAATAGATGCAGAAGAAACACTTCCTAGCTTGCTCTTCGAAGTCAGCATTTGCCTAGTGTGAACACTAAACAAAGATATTATAAAAAAGGAAAATTGCAGAGAAGTATTTCTCATGAACATAGATACAAAAATATCAACAAAATATTAGCAAATCAAATTCAACAATGTATAAAAAGAATTATACTCCACTACTAAGTAAGATTTTTTTTCCAGGAATGTAAGGCTGCTTGAACATTGAAAAATCAATCAATGTAATCCATCTTATCACCAGACTAAAGAAGAAAAGTCATATGATCATATCAATAGATGCATAAAAAGTGTCTGACAAAATCCAAAACCAATTAATGATAAAAATCTCTTAGCAAGGTATTAACAGAAGGGAACTTCCTCAATCTGATAATAAACATCTACAAAATTTGATGTTTTCTCCCTAAGATGGGAAAAAGACAAGAAAGTCTCCTCTCACCACTACTATTCAACAGTATGCTAGAAGTCCTAGATAATTCAAGAAGCCAAGAAAAAGAAAGAAAAGGCATACATATTAAGAAGGGAAAATTAAACTGTCTTTATTTTGAGATGACATGATGGTCATAGAAAATACCAAAGATTCAGCAACAACAAAAACCTGAGGGAGAGTGATGCTAGCATCATGGCAGAGTGACTTGTTTCCTTAGTCTTTCCCTTCTAAGACACTATGAAAATGATATTCATTAGCCAACAGAGGACATCCACACAACACAATAGACACCTGACAGATACATGCAGCCATACATCTGAAGTGAGGGTACTGGATTCCCGGGGAAGCAGTGGAAGGAGGTAATTGGAACCCCTCCCCTTCCCCAGAAGCAGTGATCTAGGGCATGGGACCTCATGCAGCATCAAGCATGTGACTCTGAGAGGAGGTGCGGGAAGGACACACCTCTACAGGAAAGCTTTCACTCTCAGAGTTGCTTCCCAGTCCACGAGAAAGCTCCACACCAAGAGGGTTCAGTTACCACAAGGTTGCCCTAACCAAGCCGAGCAGCACAGGTGGGCCACCAGTGAGTGTTATGGGGGAGTGTGGGCAGGAAAGAAAGTGCTCCATCCCACCATCCCACCTGACACACCAGCTTGGCTGGTTGGCCAGGGCAAGGGATCCCTTCCAGACTGCCTGCATCTGAGTGTGTGAAGCAGCAGAAGCCAGATGCAGAGAACCCTATCAGCACAACCCCAAAAGGACAGGCACAACTGCCAGGGAACAGGCACAACTGCCAGGAAAACACTAGCTCCTGTCCCCCACAGGTGGTGGCAGGCGGAATCTGCAATCAGACACTACCACTATGTGCCAGCCAATGCCCACTCCATCAAACAACATGAAGAAATACATTAACACTCCAGACCAGAAGTAAAATGAGAAGACCAAGAAACCAACTCTGAAGTCACAGAAATTTATGATTTAAATGACAGAGAATTCAAAATGTGTATCATAAAGAAACTCAACGAATTATAAGAAAACTCAGAAAGACAGTTCAATGACCTCAGGAATAAAATTAATGAACAGAGGTAATTCTTCACACAAGAGATTGAAACTATAAAAAAATCAGAAATGTTGGAGATGAAGAACACAATGAATGAGACTAAGAAAATCTGGAGTCCTTTAAAACAGAGTTGATATTATGGGGAGCAGAATTAGTAATTTAGAGGACAGAAAAATAAAATTGCTTCAGGTTGCAGAGGGGAGAGAATTAAGGCTAAAAAGAAATGAAAGAATTCTCCAAGAAATATCCAGCACAATTAGGAAATGTAATCTAAGGATAATAGATATTCCAGAAGGAGAGGAAACGGACAAAGGACCAGAAAGCTTGTTCAAAGAAATAATAGCTGAGAACTTCCCAAACCTGGGCAAGGAGCTGGAATTACATGTAAATGAAGGTAATAAAACTCCTAATTACATCAATGTAAAAAGACCTTCTCCAAAGCATATATTTGCAAAACAAGCAAAAGTCAATGACAAAGGAAAAATATTAAGGGCAGCAAGGCAGAAAAAAATAACCTACAAAGGAACCCCAATCAGTGGATTTCTCAGTAGAAAGCTAACAGGCTAAGAGACAGTGGAATTAAACATTCAAAATCAGAAAGACAAAAACTTTCAGCCAAGAATATTCTATCATGTGAAACTACCCACAATGGAGAAATAAAAACTTTCCCAGGTAAACAAAAGCTGAGGGAGTTCATCGCCACAAGACCCACCCCTGGTACAAGAATTGATCAAGAAGGACCTCAAACCTGAAAAAAAAAAGGAAAGAGTTTACAAGGCCTTGAGCAAGTAGATAAATAGACAAAATCAGAAAATTGCAGCTCTCAGAACAGGTTAGCAAACAATTACAACATAAAAGACAAAGGGAAGGAAAACATAAAAAAATAAGTATAATCACTTCACTTTAATTACAAACTCACAACACAAAACAGAACAATTTGTGAGAACAATAATTTAGACAGTGAAGAGGAAAGGGATGGAAACTGCTCAGGCTAAGGAGATAAGAGGTTATCAGAAAATGGACTATCTCGTCTATGAGATCTTTTATAAAAATCTCATGGTAGCAATGAAACAAAAATTAGAACAGAGACACAAATGATAAAGTGAAAACTGAGAAAAACATCATAGAAAATCACCAAACTGAAATGGCAGTCAGAAATACATGGGACAAAAAACAAGGGAAACACAGAACAACCAGAAAACAAGAGAGAAAATGGCAGTATTGAGCCCTCATATACCAATAATCACTCTAAATGTAAATAGATTGAATTCTTCAATCAAAAGACACAGAGTGGCTGGACAGATTAAAAACCAAGACCCAACAATATGCTGCCTATAGGAAACATGTTTTGGATGTAAAGACAAACACAGGCTCAGAGTAAAGGGATGGTAGATGATACTCCAAGCTAATGGCAAACTAAACAAAGCAGGTGTTGCTGCATTTACATCAGATAAAGTAGACTTCAAGATAAAAAAGGCAATGAGAGACAAAGAAGGACCATTGATAAATGGGACATTCCACCAAGGGGACATAGTGCATATAAATATATATGCACCAAACACAGGAGCACAAAAGTACATAAAGCAACTATTAACAGACCTAAGGGGAGAAATTAACAGCAACACAATAATAGTGGGGGATGTCAACACCCCACTTACATCAATTGATAGATCATCCAGACAGAAAGTCAACAAAGAAATAGTGGAATTAAATGAAAAACTAGACCAGATGGACTTAAGAGATATATATAAAACACTCCATACAAAAAAGCTGAATTCACATTCTTCTCAACTGCACATGGAACACTCCCAAAGATAGACCCTGTGTTTGGAAACATTGTAAGCCTCAAGAAATTTAATAAGATTTGACATCACATAAAGCATCTTTTCCAAACACGATGTTATGAAACTGGAAATCAACTATAAGAAAAAAGCTGGGAAAATGACAAATATGTGGAGTTTAAACAACACGCTACTGAACAATGAATGGATCAATGAAGAAATTAAGGAGAAACCAAAAAATATCTGGAGAGAAATGAAAATGAAAACGCATCATACAAACTCATATGGGATGCAATAAAAGTGGTCCTAAGAGGGAAATTCATAGAAATACAGGCCCATCTTAACAAACAAGGAAACTCTCAAATAAATAATCTTAAAATATACCCAACAGAATCAGAAAAAGAAAAACAAAGCCCAAAGTGAGCAAAAGGAGCGAAATAAAAATTAGAGCAGAAATAAATGAAATAAAAACCAAGAAAAAGCAGTAGAAAGGATCAATGAAACTAAGACTTGGTTCTTTGAGAATATAAACAAATTGACAAGCCCTTAGCCAGACTTACTAAGAGAGAAAAAGGAGAAGGCTGAAGTAAATAAAATTAAAGATGAAAGAGTAGAAATTACAACAGGTATCGCAGAAATACAAAAGATTATAAGAGAACACTACGAAAATGTATATACCAACAAATTGGACAATATGGAAGAAATGGATAAGTTCTTAGACTCATACAACCTCCCAAAACTGAATCAAGAAGAAATAGACAATCTGAATAGACCAAGCACAAGTAAAGAGATTGAAACAGTACTCAAAAATCTCCCAAAAAACAAAAGTTCAGGATAAGATCATTTCTCAGGAGAATTCTACCAAACATTAAAAGAAGATTTAATACCTACACTTCTCAAACTATTCTAAAAAGCTGAAGAAGATGGAACATTTTGCAACTCATTCGATGAGGCCAACATCACCCTGATCCAAAAGCCAGACAAAGACTTCAGAAAAAACGAAAATTAAAGGCCAATATCTCTGATGAACATAGATGCAATAATCCTCAACACAATATTGGGAAATCAAAGACAGCAATACATTAAAAGGGTCAGAAACGATGATCAAGTGAGACTTATACCAGTGACACAGGGATAGTTTAACATCTGGAAATCAATGTGATACACCACATTAACAAAAAGGAATAAAACCCCCATGATCATCTCAATAGATGCAGAGAAAGTATTTGCCAAGATCCAACATTCATTTATGATAAAAGCTCTCAATAAAATGGGTATAGAAGGAAAGTACCTCAACATAATAAAGGCCATATATAGAAAATCCACAGACAACATCATGCGCAATGGTGAAAATATGAAAGGCATCCCTCTGGGAATAGGAACAAGATAAAGGTGTCCCCTCTCACCCCTCTTATTCAACATAGTACTGGAGGTTTTGGTAAGAGCAATTAGGCAACAAAAAGAAATAAAAGGCATCCAAGTTGGCAAAGAAAAAGTGAAAGTCTCACTGTTTGCAGACCACATGATTCTATATATAGAAAATGCTAAAGAATCCACCAGAAAACTGTTAGAAATAATCAACAACTACAGCACAGTTGCAGGGTATAAAAATCAACATAAAAAATAAGTTGCATTTCTATACTCTAATTACAAACTCACAGAAAGCGAACTCAAGAGTACAATCCCATTTACAATCACATCAAAAAGAATAAAATACCTAGGAATAAACTAGAGCAAGGATGTGATGACTGATACAATGAAAATTATAAGACATTATTGAAAGAGACTGATGATGAAATAAAGAAATGGAATGAGATTCTGCGCACACGGATTGGAAGAATAAACATATTTAAAATGTCCATAAGAGGGGATCTCGTCAAGATGGCGGTGTGAGCAGATGTTGAACTCGCCACCTCCCATGAACACAACCAGGTTACAGCAATGTTTGGAAGAATTACCCTGGATTGAAAACTGAAAACTGGATAAAAAGAACCCCCACGACAAGGGACAGTCCTGATGAAGGCAGAAGAGGCAGTAATTCTGGGCAGAGAGGAAAAAAGCCACCTTTGGGAGCAGCGGAGCTTCTCAGCTGGTCAGGCAGGAGCTACCCTAAGGTACGCAGCCCTCCCTGGAGGATTGAGGTCCGGAGCAGGGGCGATACTGCTATAAGCATCCTTCGGACTCAGCCCAACTGAGATGGGGGTCTTACTGTCCGGCTTTGCTGGCTATTAACTGCAGCAAGGACACCCCCAGAAAAGCTATGGGATGAAAGCTGAAAAGACCTGGGTCTTAAAAGGCCCATGCACAAACTCACTCATTGCAGCAACCTAAAATCACCAGAGAGAAGGCTGACAGTCCTTTGGTGAAACAAGACTCACCTGGTGGGCTCTGGGGGCATCTTGGTAAGAGGAGGGCCTCTCCAGAGACTGAGACATTAGTGGGGGCCATTGTTCTGAGCTGGTCCAAGCATGCTGCTACCACCGGTGGGGGCCATTGAGGTGCATCCTTTGGGCTGTTAGCCCAGGGGTCTGCCACACCCACTAGAGCACAGATTTAATTCAGTTCAGCCAGGGCAGGCAACCCACCCTAGGGACTTGCCCCACTTAACAGCAAGCCCTCAGGCTACTTTTCAGCCTGCGTTGACTGGGTGCCTTGATCCTCTACAGGAAGGCAAGAGTGTCTGCCTGTGGGGCAGGGACTGTGTGAGGACCAGGTGAACGGTGGGGGGTATTGGGGGAGAGGTGGGAGCCTCTGCAGTGTGGCATTGGGGTACACTCCAGGGGGTTGAGAAGTGTGCATGGACCAGACTGTGTTGACAGTGTATGTGGTCCTGTGCGGGGTGAGGCTTATCAGTGGCAGAAGACTTGTGCTTCATACATAGACATACAAAGGATCAGACTCACCTTCCAAAGCCTGAAACAATTGAGTGCCCCCATGCCAAGGGCTAGCCCCACTCAGCTGCACTCCTAAGAGAACTGACAACAGCCTTGTTGGCCTCAGGCCTATCACAACTGTACGCCCCTGAGCCTAGCAACCAACTACACTGGGTACCAACACAATTAAGAGGACAATGGTAATAAGAGTGTGCTGATACACTTTGTAGACAACAGTGCTGAGGCCTCTCCAAAACGGATTTTCAAACAGCTGTCCAGGGAAGGAAAGATCAGACTCCCTGGGTACCTGTGGTGGGAGCAACCTTGCCGCAGCAGAAGGACACAAGTAGCCCACAAAGGGGTCACTCCTGGTTCTTATGGACTCGTGACGAGAGGGAAGCACACTGCTGGGCCTCATAAGGCATCTCATACCTAAGACCACTTCTCCAAGATCAGGAGACATACCGACTCACCTAATATGATGAAAATAGCACAGATAAAGAGGCATAATGAGGATGCAAAGGAATACTGTCCAAGCAAGGGAACAGTACAAAACCCCAGAAAAAACTAAGTGAAACAGAAATTAACAACCTACTTGACAAAGAATTTGAACAAAATATCATGAGGATGCTCACAGATATGCAGAAAAGAATGGATGAACACAGTGAGCACATCAGCAAAGAACTGGAAGATATAAAAAAAATCAGAAATTAAGAACACAATACTTGAAATGAGAAATTCACTAGAGGGACTCAATAGCAGAGTAGAGGAAGAAGAAGAACAGATCAGTGAGCTAGATGAAAGACTAGAGGAAATCACCCAAGCAGAACAGAAAAGAGGAAAAGAATTAAACAGAATGAGAACAGTGTAAGGGAACTCTGGGACAATATCAAGCATGCTAGCATTTGGATTGCAGGGGTACCAGAAGGAGAAGAGAGAGACAAAGGGGCAGAAAATTTATTTGTCAAGATAAATGTCGATAAGACCTAAAGCCTTCTACAGAGTCAATGCAATTCCCATAAGAATCACAAGGACATTCTTCACAGAAATAGAACAAAGAATACTAAAATTCATATGGGGCAACAAAAGACCCCGAATAGCTAAAGGAATCCTGAGAAAAAAGAACAATGCTGGAGGCATCACAATCCCTACCTTCACAAGATACTGCAAAGCTATAGTAATCAAAACAGCATGGTACTGGCACCAAAAAACCCACACAAATCAATGGAACATAATTGAAAGCCCAGAAATAAAACCACACATCAATGGACAGCTAATCTTTGACAAAGGAGCCAAGAACATACAATGGAGAAAGTAAAGTCTCTTCCATAAATGGTGTCGGGAAAACTAGACAGCCACATACAAAAGAATGAAAGTAGACCATTATCTTTTGCTATACAAAATAACTCAAAGTGGACTAAAGACTTGAAGGTAAGACGTGAAACCCTAAAACTCCTAGAAGAAACTATATGCAGTACACTCTTTGACATCAGTCTTAGAAGCATCGTTTTGAATACAATGTCTACTCAGGCAAGGGAAAAAAAAGCAAAGATAAACAAATGGAACTACATCAGACTAAAGAGCTTCTGTAAAGGAAAGGAAACCAGGAATAAAATGAAGACAATCCAACAACTGGGAGAAAATATTTGCAAATCATATATCTGACAAGGGGTTAATCTACAAAATATATAAAGAACTCATACAACTCAATAACAACAAAAAAACCACCCGATTAGAAAATGGGCAGAGGATATGAACAGACATTTTTCCAAAGAAGACATACTGATGGCAAACAGGAATATGGAAAGATGTTCAACATCACTAATCATTAGAGAAATACAAATCAAAACTACACTGAGATATCACCTCACAGTAGTCAGAATGGCTATAATTACCAAGACAAATCATAGCAAATGTTAGTGAGCATGTGGAGAAAAGGGAACCCTCATACAGTGCTGGTGGGAATGAAAAATGGTGCAGCCATTATGGAAAACATTACGAAGATTTCTAAAAAAATTAAAAATAGAAATACCATACAACCCAGCTACCCTCATACTGGGTATTTTATTCAAAGGACTTGAAATCAACAGTTCAAGGAGACTTATGCACCTCTATGTTCATTAGAGCATTATTCACAATAGCCAAAATGTGCAAGCAATGCAAGTACCCATCAACTGAAGAATGGATAAAGAAGATGTAGTATGTATATATATGCATGCATTGCATGATGGAATACTATTCAGCCATAAAAAAGACAAAATTGTCCTATTTGCAACAACATGGATGGACCTTGAGGGTATTATGTTAAATGAAATAAGCCAGACAGAGAAAGACAAACACCACATGGTTTCACTCAAATGCAGAAGATAAAGAAACACATGGACAAAGAGAACAGATTAGTGGTTACCAGAGGGGAAGGGGGTTGGGGGGTGGGTATAAGGGGTAAAGGGGCACACATATATGGTGACTGACAAATAATGAGGTACACCAGAAATTTCACAATGTTATAAACTATTATGATCTCAAGAAAAAAAATTGAAAATAAGCGATTATAGCAAGGTTTCAGGATACAAAGTTAATGTACAAAATTCAATTGCTTTCCTAAATACCAGTAATGAATAAGAATTTGAAATTTCAAACACAACGTAATTTACACTACCACCCAAAATGAAATACCAAGGTATAAATCTAACTGCATATGTACCAAATCTATATGAGGAATACTACAAAGTTCTGATAAGAGAAATCAAGATCTAAATAAATGGAGAGATATTCCATGTTCGTGAATAGGAAGAATCAATATTAACATGTCAGTTCTTCCCAACTTGATCTATAGATTCAATGTAATCCCTATCAAATTCTCAGCAAGTTATTTGTATATATCAACCAACTCACTCTAAAGTTTATATGGAAATACAAAAGACCCTGAATAGCCAAAATAGTATTGAAGGAAAAAACGTCAGAAGACTGACACTGTCTGACTTCAAGACTTACTATAAGATTATAGGAATCAAGACAGTGTGATATTGACAACGAAGTAGACAAATAGATCAATGTAACAAAATAGAGACCCAGAAATAGATCCACAAAAATATTATCTTAGACTGCTCTTTGACATAGGAACAAAGGCAACTCAATGGGGGAAAGAATAGTATATTTAACAAATGGTGCTAGAAAAACTGGACATCTACATGCAAAGGATTAAACTATCACAGACCTTATAACTTTCACAAAATTAACTAAAAATGGATTATACACCGAGATGCAGAACACAAGCTATAAAACTCCTTGCAGGCAAAAATCTAGGTGACCTTTGATTTGGTGATGAATTTTTAGATACACCAAAAGCATAATCTACAAAAGAAAAAAATTGATGAGTTGGACTTCATTAAAATTAAAAACTTATGCTCTGTGAAAGCCACTGTTAAGAGAATGAAAAGATGTCAAAGACTAATAAAAAATTTTTGCAAAACACGTCTAATAAAAGACACCTGATATATACAAATAACTCTAAAACTCAACAATAACAAAACAGAAAATCCAATTACAAAATGACCAAAGATGTGAACAGACCTCTCACCAAACAAACTATACAGATGGCAAGTTACTATATGAAAAGATGCTCAAAATCATATGTCATTAGGGAGTTGAAGATGAAAACAATAAGATACTCTTACACATCTAGTAGAATGGTAAAATCCAAAACACTGACAACACCAAATACTGGTGAGGATGCACAGCATAGGCACTCTCATTCATTGCTGGTAGGGATGCAAATTGAACAGCCACTTTGGAAGAGAGTTTCTTACAAAATTAAACACTCTTACAAACAATTCAGCAATCACACTCCCTGGTACTTATCCAAATGAGTTGAAAACTTGTGTCCACATAGAAACCTGTACACAAATGTTTCTAGCTGATTTATTCATAACTGCCAAAATTTGAAAGCAATCCGGATGTTTTTCAATAGGTGAACGGATAACAAATCTGTGGTACATCCGTACAGTGGAATATTATTTGGCCCTAAAAGTAAATGAGCTAGCAAACCATGAAAAGACATGGAGGAGCCTTAAATGTATATTGCTAAGTGAAAGAAGGCAATCTTAAAAGGCTACCTGCCATATTATTTCAATTATATGGCATCTAGGAAAGGCAAAGCTGTGGTGACATAAAAAAATCATGGGTTGGCAGAGGTTCAGTGGGAGGGAGGAATCAGTGAAGCACAGGGGTTATTTAGACCAGTGAACATATTCCAAATGATACTGTAATGGTGGATACATATCATTATACACTTGTCAAACTCCACAGAATGTACAACACAAAAAATGAACTCAACTTACTCTATGAACTTTAGTTAATGTATCACTATTGGTTCATCAGTTGTAACAAATGTACCACAATAATGCAAGATGGTAAGAATAAGGGAAACTGTGTAGGCAAGGAGAAGGGGGAATGTGGCCATTCTCTGTAGCAAAAAATAAGCTAAGAAAAGTGGAGTGGGTATTCAAGACAAGGAGAATGGTATGTTCAAGGGCACAATATGTGTTCTGGGGACTGGAGGGTTTATGTATACCAAAGTAATAATCAGAGAGAATATTAGACAGGTAGTTTGGGGCCAGATTGTGGAAGCCTTCAAAACAGGGAAAAGGGAATGCAAAGTTTATTTAGCAGGTGTTAGGGATTTACAAAGAATACTTTGTCATTATAACTTTCTTCTGTGAGGTGATCTTTCCTTTGAAATCTCAAACTCTTTAATTTAGATTACTTTCTCCAAAGAATATCAAATGGATTGACAAAAACATAAAACATGACTTTACATTTTTTTAAATATGTAAAACAAGGCTACTAAGAAACTATCTAATGTTTTTCCAAAGCCTAAAAATAAAGCTCTACTTGGATCATCTGTGAGCTCAGAATTTCCCAGTGAAATGGCTGTGAACAATTTCTATTTTTAAAAGTAACAAATTTCATGAAACATTGTTGCTGCTGTTTTTAACAATCTTATTTAACTTTTCCACAGCCTGTGCAATGATAAAAGTTAGCTCAATGCAGATCCTTATTTTATAGTATACTCTACTTGATCCTCAATATAACATATGATGACCTTCTGTTTTAGCCTCAGTTTACCATAAGATATCCCTCAAACATTTCATGACAATTTTGGTTAACCAGTAATTTTAAAGTGTTTCCTTCAAGCCCAGGTTTTTTTGTCCATTCCTTCATATTCTCCATTCCCACCCTATGCTTCTGTTTGGTCCAACCTAGGTCACCGGTTCAATACTAATCAGTGTGGCCAGGAGAACAGAGTACTGTGATCAGACATTTGCATCAAATATATACTGGCTGAGGGGAAAATGGGATGAGCTCTACCAAGCCATATGGAAAATTTCAGTTTTTTATGGGAGATGATAGTTAGGTGACCAAAACTACAGCTTTCTATGGAAAATAAAGAATTAAATGTCCTTATGATGAGTAAGTTTAATTTAATTTAGCTATTTAGAGAATAATGTTAAATAAGGAAGTCAAGATTATAGGGTCAATCATTATCATAGCGCAATTCATTGACATAAATATTTCACTATTCAAAATGGTCATTCAAAAAATAGCTATTGAGAACCTACTGTATTCAGAGAACTGCCATAATCAGTATGAAGAAGCCTAAAGGAATAAATAAGACAAAGCTTGCTTTCACACAGTGCATAATTTAGCTGAAGGAGAAGCATACATATTTGCTACAACAAAAAATAACTCATTTGGAACTAAGCACACAATAACATAATACAAACTCTGTATAGCTTTGCCATACTTTGCTCACTAGTTATGTTCTTGGGTCATTACACATGCTACAATATTTTCATATTGAGTCTTATTGTCAGTTGACTTCTATTGGGATTTCAGAGATGTATGTTCGCACAAAAACTTTGGCTTCAGCACACACACACACATGAATCAGAAGAATTTAGCCATAAAGTACAGTGGTGTTCCATCATGGCTGTACATTAGAAGCAGCAGGGGAGCACGTAGGACAATACTAGATGTCTGGACCCCGTTCCCAGAGATTCTGACTTAACTGGCATGGGGTGGCCTTGGAATTATTTTAAATGATCCCCAAGTGATTCCAACGTATAGTAGAGTTGAGACTACTGATCTAATCTAGCCACTTCATGTTGCAATTGAAGAAAGTGAGGTTCAGAGAAAATATGTAACTTGCCCAAGGTAATATTGATAGAGTACAATCTCCTGTTTCCTAGTTCAGATCTTTTGTGGATACTTCTATTTTTCTCCTTTTAATGTATAGACATTAAATTCTGTGACACTATCTTTTGCAAGAAATAGAAGTCAGATAGGCAAGCAATTCATAGGATCTTGTACACATATTAAAATAAAGTACATAATAAATTATTTCATTGGAAGTAACCTAATGACTCCATTAGACTCAAACAGCTATACTGTACTACTTCTCCTAGTATTTAACAGAATTCAATAGCTAAGAACAGTACTCTTGTTAGGACAGAGCTCAGACTACTTGAATAATTATAATGAAGTTCTAAGGCTCTCATAGTATTTGATAGTGTTGGGTGAGTTAACAGGAATATTTTAAGAGGGGAGGGATGGAAGAACTTCAGATGTGCAATGAAGTATTAGATATGCAAATCACTACCTACTGAGATTTATTAAGAGTCTAGGTATACTATGCCAATTTGAACAAAGCAATGTTGAACAGTTTATAATGAACAGAGGAATTACAGATAAGGAATTACTGGAATGGATGAGGTTGGTCTAGAGATGAGTTTTGAGGAAAATCTCCTTGGAGGGATATATGTGAACAGACAGAGAAAAGCAAAGGGCATTAGAATTTATGGTAGAAGGAAAGTGTAAGTGAAAATCGGGCAGGGGACAACAAAGAGAACTGATATATACCACTGTTTCTCTCCAATAAACCATCATAGAGTAGAGGGAGTTTACTGAAATGTAATAACTGAGAACAGAGTCATTAGAGAAGAAAATATGTGTGTTTCAGAGGGTCTGTCTTCCACTTTCTTCTCTCAATGCACACTCTAAGTAATCCCGTCTTTGCTCATGGCTTCAGTTACCACATATATGCCAACGAATCATAAATCTCTAGCTGAATAGTCCTCTGACAAAAACTCTAGTGTATGTAACAATTGGTTGTATATATACCAGTGGTTCTGACTCAGAGGTGATTTTGTCCCCACAAAGGACATTTAGAAATGTCTGGAGATATTTCTGGATATCACAACTCAGAGAGGTGTAACTGACATCTAGTGGATCAAGGCCAAGGATGCTGTGAAAAATCATACAATGCACAGGAAAGCCCCAGACAATGAAATATTATCTGGTCAGAGAAGGTCAACAGTGCTGAAGTTGAGAAGCCTGAGCTATACCAAGCTAAAATTCCCACAAACTCATCAAACGCAACATGCCCCAATTTTATCTCATCCCACAACACCTGTTCTTCCACCTGGAATGGTTTTCTTAATTTCATTTTGGATTATTCATTGCTGCTGCCACCTTTATATCCTCAATAATTCTTAAACTTTCCTCTCCACTCTAGGCCTAATGACTTCCTTGACCAAGCTTTTTTCACATCTTGCCTGGACTATTAGTCTACTAGTGGGTATGCAGTACAAGCACTTCATGATCTGGCCCTTGGCTATCTTTGCAGGCTTATCTCCTGTGACCCCAGCCACTACCCTTTGCTTCAGGCATTCAAACTGCATATAATTCTCCCAAAGGGTTGCTATATTTCTTGGCTCCAAACTTTTAACAATCTCTTCTTTCTGCCTGAAATGCTCATTCCCTTCTCACCCTCATACTCCCACTTTACCTACTCATTCTTTAAGCTCAAATGTTACGTCTTCTGAGAAAACATCCTTACTTCCCTACATCTGAGAAGATTTAACTACTTTTCTCCTCTTGTTCCCCGTGATACATCTCCCTTACCTTCCTACATCACAATACTCTGCTATTGGTTGTTTATGCATCTGACTTCCCCATTATATTATGAGTACCATGATGGCAGGATATATATATATATATATATGTAAACATAAAAGACGAAAACAGCTATGGAGAAGGATGGTGGTGATGGTTGCACAACATTATGAATGTAGTTAACACAACGAAACTGTGCACATAAAAATGGTTAAGATGGTAAATTTTATGTGTATTTTACAACAATAAAAACACATATCATCTACCTATTAACACATTTGTGTATGGGTGTGTGAGGAAGATTGGCCCTCAGTTAACATCTGTTGCCAATCCTCATCTTTTTGCTTGAGGAATATTTTCACTGAGCTAACATCTCTGTCAATCTTCCTCTATTTTATGTGGGATGCCACCACAGCATGACTTCATGAGTGGTGCTAGGTCCTCACCTGGGATCTGAACCTTCAAACCCCAGGCCACCAAAGCACAGCACATGAACTTAACTACTATACCACTGGGCTGGCCCCAAAGTATATAGTACAATATTGTTAATTCTATGCATAATGTTGTACAACAGATCTCTCGAACTTTTTCATTTTACATGACTGAAACTTTATACTCATTCAACAGCAACTCCCCATTTCTCCTTCCTCCCATTCTACTTTCTTCTCTGATGAGTTTGACTACTTTGGATACCTCATATAAATGGAATCATGCAGTATCTGCCCTTCTATGAGTGTATAATTTCACATAGAGTAATGTTCGCAAAGTTTGACCATGTTGTAAGATACGTCAAGATTTCTTTTTATATGGCTAAATAATATTCCATTGCATGTATATCACATTTGCTGTACCCATTCATCTGTCAATTGATATTTAAGCTATTTCCACTTCTTGGTTATTGTTAACCATACTTCAATGAACATGAGGCTGCAGATATCTCTTTGAGATGCTGATTACAATACTTTTGGCTAAATAACCAGAAGTGAGATTGCTGCATCTTATGGTAGTTCTGCTTTTAATTTTTTGAGAAATCATCATATTGTTCTCCATGGTGACTGTGCCATTTTATATTACTATCAAGAATGCAGAAGGGTTCCAATTCCTTCATATCCTCGCCAATACTTATTTTTTGTTATTTTTTTTATAATGTCCACCCTGATAGGTGTAAGGTGGTATCTACTTGTGCTTTTAATTTGCATTTCCCTCATTTTTAGTGGTGTTTGCCCTCTTTTCATATACCTGTGTGGGAAGCATTCCCCCAATCTAGCTGCCATTGTATTGTGACAAGGTCTGGCAATGGAAGGAGAATCTTGTAAGGCACTTCTCCAGGGAACATAATTCTTTAAGCAGAATCCTTTGTCCTCCTTTCTAAAGCCTATTACTGATTAACGTCTTCCCTCTGTCCTGGAAGCCTTGTAAACACAGGCAGAACTAGCAATAAACATATCTCAAAGAACAAACAGCAGCCCCCAAGGATGAGGGGGTCTATATTCCGTTAATTATATACTCGCTGCCCTCCTAACTTCTTTGAAGACCCTGAAACTATGTAACCTCTTCCTAAACAATTGATATGTATGCTGCACATCTGGTATGTAGATAACCACCTTTGAGTATCACCTTTAGTCACGCACTGCCACTCACCTATTGTTCCCATGACGACGATAGTTAGACCACCTCGTGTGATTTTTTCCTATGTAAGTGTACCCTGTCCCCGAAATAAATTGGACTTGCTTGCAACTGCGTCGAGTCTCACGTCTAGCACTTAAACTTTCGCTGACGCCGTCTCTCCCGCGGGAACCTGGACTCTGCCGAGGCTGGACCCCGGCATACCTGTTTTCCATTTGTAAGTCCTCTTTGGAGAAATGTGTAGTCAACCTTTTTAGCCATATTTTAATCAGGTTGTTAGTTTATTTTTCTGTTGAGTTTAGGAGTTCCATATATATTTTGGATATTAACCCCTTTTCAGATATATGGTTTATAAATATTCTCTCCCATTCTATAATTTGTCTTTGCAGACTTTTGATTGTTTCCATTGCTGTGATTTTTGGTTTTAAGTAGTCCCACTTATATATTTTTGCTTTTGTTGCTTGTGTTTTGGGGTCATATGTAAGAAATCATTGCCAAGACCAACGTTTTTATGGGCTAAATATGTCCCCCCATTTTCCCCATGTTGAAGCTCTAAGCCCCAATGTGATGGTATTTTGAATTTGTTCCTTTGTGAGGTAATTAAGTTTAGATTAGGTCATGAAGGTGAGACCCTCAAGATGGGGCTAGTGCCCCTATATGAAGACAAAGACAGAGATATCAGATATATCTCTTTCTCTTTGTCCCTCTGCCTCTCTTTCTCCCTCTATGTCTCTCTACACACATGCACTGAGGATAAGCCATGAGAACACCCAGCAAAAGGGCAGGCATCTGTAAGCCAGGAAGCAGTCCTTACAAAAAACTGAATCTGCAAGTACCCTGATGTTGGACTTCCCAGCCTCCAAAAGTGTGAGAAATAAATACTTGTTTATGACACTCAGTCTATGGCATTTTGTTATACCCCGAGCTGACTATGATAGTAATTGGTATGAAGATGTGGGGTGCTGATGTAACAAATATCAAAAAATTTGGAATTGGTTTTGGAACTGGGTAATGCATAGAGGCTGGAAGAATATGAAGTGTATGTTAGAAAAAACAAGATTGCTGTGAAGGGACTGCTAAAGGCAATTCTAGTGAGGGCTTAGAAGGAAAAGAGTAGAGTTGGTGAGAAAGCCTCCATTTCCCTAGAGAATACATACATAATCATGAACAGAATGTTGGTAGAAATATGGATGATAATGTCTCAGAATGAAATGAGGAACAATGAAGAAAAGGCAATACTTGTTACAAAGTAGCAAAAAGAACTGGCTGAATTGTGTTGATGTTGTAGTGTTTTTGGAAGGAAAAACTTACACTCAATGAAACTGGATATTTAGCTGAAGAAATTTCTATGCATAATGTTGAAGGAACAGCTAAGTTCCTCCTGATTGATTATGGTAAAATGAGAGATGAGGAGAACGAATTAAAGAAGAAATTGTTAAGTGAAAGTAAATTGGAACTGATGAGAGATTTGCACCTATTGAGGTACATGGGGTAACTCTCTGGGTTCACAATTGATTTGGCTTAAACTAAAGAAACCTGACTTATGGCCTATGAAACATACATTGTACACCTGCTTCAACCATTAAAGAATGCACTCTCTTAAGAATGCATACTTCCCCTCCTACACCCTATTGGTAACTCCCTATTGGTAATGCCCATATTAGTCCCTTTCCCAAAATCAGGGTCATATTGACCTGCTAATTTGTAAGTGAATACCTCTTTTAAACCTTGATGAATGGGTATCCTGGGCATGTTTAATGTATGATTCTTTGTTCTAAAACGGTATAAGAAGGTACTGAAAACCATGCTTCTCCAAAAGAACCATGCTTTTTCCTCCCTGGAAAAGCCTTACCCAGGTCATAATCCTCAGTTTGGCTCAAGTAAAACTCACCTATCTCTCTTATCTATAGAATGGTCATTGGTTATTTTGCATTAACATTTATTTGCATAGTGCAGCAGAATTTTAGAGAAACCCACCAGAGACAACCTGGAATCTACTTTGAAATATTTATTGGTACCACATGGGTCCATTGAGCCCTTCTGGCTTTCTGGCACACTTCAGGTGCTGCAGTGAGTTTCTCCTGAAGCCTGCACCTCATTACTTGAGTTGTAGGTTCTGACTTTTAGTTGACCTGTTTCAAGTCTTAAGACTAAGTGTCCAGGGGGTACCAGTAGATTTCCTAGGTAAGAGAAACCTAGGGGGGATTTCCAGGCCAGGGGAGCCTAGAGGGAACTTTGGAGCGAATGGAGCAGGTTAATCTCTTTAATTTGGCTTTAAATTGTAAAGAATTGTGTCTATAAAGTCTTAACAAATTGTCCAGTGCTCTGAGCCTCCACAGAAGCTTTAGACTTCTGGTGGGAGAAACTGAGACATGTAAGAGAGTATTCATGGCATTTTGGAAGTGACACTCACATGCAGCACACTTATGACCCACTACACAGTCCCTGGAAATTGTTCAGACTTTATAATAAAATGAAACTAAAAGAAAATGGGAACAAACACTTCTAAGGCCAACGAGCCCCAGGATGGGGAGCCTCCTCCAGGAACTCTGGCTGGCTTCCTGCACAGTGTGTGTTGGGCAGACACTTACAAGTGCTAAACAAAATGGGAATAACTGTAAATGGTTGGATCTTTGGATCAAGATAACCTGGGATAGGGGGCTGGCCCAGTAGCTGAGTGGTTAAGTTCACATGCTCTGCTTTGGTGGCCCAGGGCTTTGCTGGTTTGGATCCTGGGTGCAGACAAGGCACCGCTCATTATGCCACGCTGAGGTGGCATCCCACATAGCACAACCAGAGGAACTGACAACAAGAATATACAACTCTGTATGGGGAGGCTTTGGGGAGAAGACGAAGGAAAAAAAAAAGATTGGCAACATATGTTAGCTCAGGTGCCAAGCTTTAAAAAAAAAAGGTCAATAGTACCAAAAGATACATTAAAAGGAAAAAAGATAACCTGGGATAAATGAAAATTACAGTGACCACTTTGGGGCACCGTTGAGCCTCCAAAACTTGTACACTGGCAATTAGAAGGGAAACTCCAATTAGATAAGATCTTTTAAGAAGTGAATTTATTAACTCACAGCTTTACAGACACCCTCATAATCTACCTTCAAAGGAAGACTCAATCTGAGCCTCTCGCAGACTTAATAAGACTAAAAGAGATTTTCTGGGAAACTGCTACCCTTAGACAGCCAAGGGGAAACTAAAATTAAAAAATTAATGGAGTTGTTTAATGCTTCCAGGAATAGTTACTGTTTGTCCTGGCTGAAACTTGACAAGATATTGGAAAGGATTTAGTAACTTATGATCAGAAATTTGGCCAAATTGGAAGCTGAAATTCAGTCTGATAGGATTTCTTTTTAGGCCTTTTTCCCTAAATTAAGATACAACTATGCACCCTGAGAGAACGAAGCAAATTAAGGGTAATATAACTGGATGGGCATGTCAGTCTTTTGATAAGTAACTAACCTCCTGTTAATCTCAAAAACTTGTGACCTCTCTGGGAGCTATTATTTAGACTTAGACCACTCCAGATTCATAAGACTAAAGGAAAGGGAAAAAATGGGAAAAGAAACTTTTGGAGATGTAGGTTGCTATGAAAGCACCCTTGCCAAAAAATCTAAGGAAAATTTAAAAAAATGGAAGGTATAAAATCTTTGCTGCATCTCTCTGTGTCTTTACGTCTGTGCCTATATATATATTATATATGTGATATTTTTCTACCTCAGGATGGTATAATTTCAAAGAGCTGTATTTGGCTTAAAGTAAGCACTTACATAAATTATTTCTAAGTGTAATAGAAAGTAACTCAAATGGGTTTCAAGTTAGCGTGAAATAAAATAATCTTTGGTAAATGAAAGCTTACTTAGGTTTGTTGGTTTGATTCAAATAAGCATGCCTTCAAAGTTACCAGTATTGGATATGATGCAGACATGCAACCTTCATTCCATTTGGGTTTATTAGTCAAATAATCTCATGTTATCTCTGTTACAAAGATTGTCAGCAAAATAAATTAGAATGATAGCTGATTTTGTCTAATGTCTCATGAAGTTTTTGTGGGTATTCTAAACATAATTTTGAGGAGGAAATGATTTAGGTAGATATAAATGAGATGAGGATTTACCGATAAACTTTTTATCATTAGTTATATTTTATGGCACATGTACTTAAAATAGCTTCTAAAATCTCTTTGGCAACTTAAAACTTTAGACTTTTGCTAGGTTAAATTAAATGATGGAAAATTCATTGGATACATTATTTTCAAATAATAAAATACCAAACTATTAATTGCTAAACAAGTCTAAGTTTATCAATTACATCTTATTATTATAAAGTAAAGATGTTTGGATCTATTAGTAAACACGTCATGCTTTATTGAAAGATTGTACTATGGAGTAGCATATGTTTTTAGAAACTATGAAAAATATTTATAAATAAGCCAAACCACAAAATGCTAATGTAAAAGACAGTCTATGGTTGTTTACTTCTTTATTTATTAGAAATGAAAGATTATAAGGGTTAAAAATTCAGATTAAAGTATGTAATTAAAACTACTAAAATAATAAAGAAAATATCTTAATACACAAGGAAATTAAAATGTTTTTGGTAAAATATATATACTTGCATGGAATATATATACATACATATATGAAATGTAAATGCACTCTGTTAAAGGAAAAAAGGGGAAAAGCATAGGACAAAATCTGAATGCAAAAAGAAAGTTATAGAAGGTTTGTGGAAGAGGAACCCTGAGGGGAGAATTTTGTGAATGGTCAAGCTAATATTGGAATAAATTTAATTAAGTAAATGAGTTTTAAAATCAAAACTAAGCTGGAGCAAATTTAGAATTTGGTTTCCTCTCTCTTAAAAGGATCATTTTCCTGGACTTTTAGTTTGATCTTGATAATGAGATCATAAAAGGTTTTTCTTTATTTTTCAGTAAATCCACCTAAAAGACAGAAATTCCATGTTTTGTCAAAATAATTTCCTATGTCCTAAAAGGCTGAAATCTCTCCATTAAAAAAAGTAAATGTATTTTTAAACTATTTGCTCTTAATATATTCTGCTGTCACTTTGGTTAAATGGACAACTAAGCATAATTTCACAGCATCCACTGTTTCACAGTGACACAAGATCAGCAAACACTTGATCTTGTTTGACCAAGTGTTCTAAAACCTTTTGATATTTTTGACAAGCTTGCTCAAAATTCGAATCCTAAATGAACTCCTTCTTTTGACTTAAAAATTTCTCTGAGGAACTGTCATCAGTATCACGGTGGAGTGCACTTGCCTGGGACTCTCTCCCCTCCAACATACAATGAAAAGGGGAATCCTCCAACAGAGGACATCCTAACACAACAAAAAATATCAGAGAGACATGCAGGCTTATGACAGAGGGTGGAGAGGCTGGAAACCCCCTCAGAGGAGCTGGAATTGGCTCCCTCCCCTAAAGACTGTGATCTGAAAATGCAGGAGGCTCTGTGAGGGAAGGAATGGGGGAGGGGAAGTTCATTCATGGGAACATCAAGGAGCCATGAGGCCCCATGCAGCCTAGAAGGAAAACTCCTACTGGGGGTGTTAAGAGCTTTCATGGTGGATGATCTCATCAAGCCAACACCCCAGGAGACCAGATAGTAAGAGCACAGAGAGAAAGCCCAGAGAGCATGCAGGAGAAAGTGCCCCTCTCCCCACCCACTCTACACCCACTCCACTGCCTGGGATCTTGGCTGAAGGCAGAGGGCTCAAAATACCTGGTTTGTGACCAGCACTGAGTGGTGATAGGCAGTAACTCCAATCAAATAATATCAGGATGTGTAAGATCTGACACACCTCCTAGAGTGATATCAAACACTATCTCAAGTCTCTAAACCAGAAAGAAAACGACAAGTACCCAGAATTCAGTCCTGAGGACACAGAAATATGCAAGCTAAATGACAATGAATTCAAAATAGCTATCATAAAAAAACTTAAGGAGGTAAAAGAGAATGTAGAGAAACAATTCCATGGATTCAGGAGCTACTGCACAAAAGAGATTGAAACCATAAAGAAGAATCATAAGAAATATTAGACATGAAAGACACACTGGAAAAGATAAAACAAAATACATATTCTCTGAATGCTCCAGTGGACATCATACAGGAGCATATCAGCTTAATTGAAGATAGACATATTGAAATGCTCTAGACAGAGGAGGAGAGAGAACTAAGACAAAAGAAATGAAGAAATTCTCTGAGAAATATCTGACTCAATTAGGAAATGCAACATAAGAATGATAGGTATTCAAGAAGGAGAATGTAGTAGAAATCACAACCAAAGAAATAATAGCAGAGAACTTCCCAAATCTAGGGAAAGAGAGGGAAATCTGGAAGAGGTTTCCAGATTTCCTAGACATGTCAACGTAAAAAGACCTACTGCAAGGCATATAGTAGTAAAACTGGCAAAAATGAATGACAAAGAAAGAATACTAAGGGCAGCGAGGCAGAAGAAAATAACCTACAAAGGAACCCGTAACAGGCTTTCAGCGGATTTCTCTGCAGAAACCTTACAAGCTAGGAGAGAATTGAATGACAGATTCAAATGTTTAAAATACAAAAATTTTCAGCCAGGAATCCTCTATCCAGCAAAAATATCCTTCAGATATGAGGGAGAAATAAAACACTTTCACAGACAAACCAAAGCTAAGGGAGTTTGTAGCCATGAGATGCCCCCTACAAGAAATCCTCAAGAAGGCCCAAATACCTGAAAAAAATGGGGGAAAGGGGTCACAAAACACAGAGTAAGGCGATTAATAGGTAGACAGAATCAGAACAGGAAGCAAATACTCAAGTATAGCATTAAGCTAAAGGAAAGGAAAACACCAAAAATAAAGATAATTCTGTCATTTTAACTACAAATTCACAACACAAGATGGAATAAGTTGTAAGAAAAACAATTTAGGAGGGGAGGATGAAAAGGATTGAATTGGTTTGGAATAAGGAAATAAAAGATCTTCGGAAAATGGACTATCTTATACACAAGATTCTGAACACAAACCTCAGGGTAACCACTAAACTAAAAAGCAAAAAAGAGACACAAGTAATAAATGAGGAGAAAACAGAGAAACACATCATAAAAAACTACATAATTCAATGGGTAGACCAAAACACACAGGACGAGATACAAAGGAAATGTAGGAAAACCAGAAAATGAGAGATATAGTGACAGCAATAATCCCAGCAATAATAATCATAAACATAAATGGATTTAATTCTCCAATAAAAAGACACCAAGTGGGGTGACAGATTAAAGAACCAGACCTAACTATATGCTGCCTCCAGGAAACACATCTCAGATCCAATGACAAACACAGGCTCAGAGTGAAGGGATGGAAGATGATACTCTAAGCTGATGGCAAACAAAAGAAAGCAGGTGTCACAATACTTACATCAGACAAAGTAGACTTCAAGATAAGACAGGTAAAGACAGATAAGGAGAGGCAGTATACAATGATCAAAGAGACACTCCATCAAAAAGAAATAACAAATAAATACCTATGCACCCAACAAAGGAGCACCAAAGTTCATAAAGCAACTACTAACAAAAAAAGAAGATATTAATAATAACAAAATAGTAGTAGGGGATCTTAACACTCCACTCACATCACTGGATAGATCATGCAAACAGAAAGTCAACAAGGAAACGCTGGAATTAAATGAAAAGCTAAACCAGTTGATTGAATAGAAACATATAGAACACTCCATCCAAAAACAGCAGAAGAAATATTCTTAGCAAGTGTGCATGGAACATTCTGAAGGATAGACCATATGTTGGGAAACAAGGCAAGCCTCAATAAATTTAAGAAAATTGAAATAACAACAAGCATCTTTTCTGATCACAATGCTATAAAGCTAGAAATTAATTACAAGAAAAAAGCTGAGAAAGGGACAAAGATGGGGAGACTAAACAACATGCTATTGAACAAAAAATGGATCATTGATGAAATTAAAGGAGAAATTTAAAAAATACCTGGAGACAAATGAAAATAATAACATACCAGACCAACTCCTATGGGATGCAGCAAAAGGCATATTAAAGGGGAAATTCATTGCAATACAGGCACACCTTAACCAACAAGAAAAATCCCACATAAGCAATTTCAAATTACACCTAACTGAATTAGCAAAAGAACAACAAACAAACCTTAAAGTCAGCAGAAGGAGAGAAATAAAAATCAGAGCACAAATAAATGCTATTGAAACAAAAAAGGCAGTAGAAAGGATCAATGAAACAAAGAGCTGGTTGTTTGAGAAGATAAATACAACTGACAAACCTCCAGCCAGACATACAAAGCAAAAAGAGAGAAAGCTCAGATAAACAAACTTAGAAATGAAAGAGGAGAAATAACAAGAAAAACCACAGAAACACAATAGATTATAAGAGAATGCTATGAAATCTACATGCAAACAAAATGGATAATCTAGAGGAAATGGATAAATTCTTAGACTCTTACAACCTCCCAAAGCTGAATCAAGAAGAAATAGATAATCCAAATAGAACAATGACAAGGAAAGAGATTGAAACCGTACTCAAAAGCATCCCAAAGAATAAAACCCCAGGATCAGATGACTTCCCTGGGGAATTCTACCAAACTTTCAGAGAGGATTTAATACCTATCCTTCTCAAGCTATTCCAAAAATTTAGGGAAGATGGAACACTTCCTAACACATTCTGCAAGGCCAACATCACTCTGATATCAAAACCCGATAAGAACAACACAAAAAAGGCAAATTATAGGCCAATATTGCCGATGAACATAGACGTGAAAATCCTCAAAAAATTTTGGCAACCCGAATTCAGCAATACATCAAAAAGATCATACATCACGATCAAGTGGGATTTATACCAGGGACACAGGGATGGTTCAATATCCACAAATCAATCAACGTGATACACCACATCAACAAATCCAGGAATAAAAACCACATGATCATCTCAATAGATGCAGAGAAGGCATTTGACAAGATCCAACAGCCAATTATGATAAAAACTCAACAATTGGGGATAGAAGGAAATTACCTCAACATAATAAAGGCAATATATGACAAACCCACAGTCAACATCATACACAATGGGCAAAACCTGCATACAATCCCCCGGATAACAGGAACAAGACAAGGATGCACACTATTACCACTCTTAATCAACATAGTACTGGGGGATTTGGCCAGAGAAATTAGGCAAGAGAAAGGAATAAAACGAATACAAATATGGAGTGAAGAAGTGAAACTCTCGTTGTTTGCATACAACATGATCTTATATATAGAAAACCCCAAAGAATCTCTCGGAAAACTAATAGAAATTATTAACAACTACAGTAAAGTTGCAGGGTACAAAATCAACGTACAAAAAGCAGTTGCTTTTCTATACTCTAATAACGAACTTACAGAAAGAGAACTCAAGAATACAATTCCATTTGCAATCACACCTAAAAGAATAAAGTAGCTAGGAATAAATTTAACCAAGGAGGTGAAGGACTTACACAATGAAAACTATAAGACATTACAGAAAGAAATAGATGATGACAAAAAGAAATGGAAAGATATTCCATGCACATGGGTTGTTTGAGTAAACATAATTCAAATGTCCATACTACCAAAGCAATCTACAGATTCAATGCAATCCTAATCAGAATCTCAATGGCATTCTTCATGGATATAGAGCAAAGAATCCTAAAACTCATATGGACAACCAAAGACCTCGAATTGCTAAGACAATCCTGAGAAAAAAGCACACAGCACATCAATAGAACAGAATTGAAACCCCAGAAATAAAATTGCACATCTATGGAAAGCTAATCTTTGACAAAGGTGCCAGGAACATACAATGGAGAAAAGATAGTCTCTTCAATAAATGGTGTTGGGAAAACTGGACAACCACATGCAAAAGAAAAAAGGTAGACCATCATGTCATGCCATATGCAAAAATAAACTCAAAATTGATCAAAAACTTGAACATAAGTCCTGAAACCATAAAGTTCCTGGAAGATAATATTGGTAGTACACTCTTTGACATCAAACTAAAAAGGATCTTTTCGAATACCATGTCTTCTCAGACAAGGGAAGCAAAAGAAAAAACAAACAAGTGGGAGTTAGTTAGACTAAAGAACTGCAAGGCAAAAGAAACTAAAATCAAAACAAAGAGACAAGCCACCAATTGGGAGAAAATATTTGCAAATCACATATCTGACAAGGGGTTCATCTCCATAATATATAAGGAACTCACACAACTGAACAATAAAAAAAAAATACAGCCCTATCAAAAAATGGGCAAACGATATGAACAATTTTCCAAAGAAGATAATACAGATGTGAAATAAACACATGAAGTGATGTTCAACATCACTAAGCATCAGGGAAATGCAAGTCAAAACTACACTAAGATACTACCTTATACCTCTTAAAATGGCTATAATCAATAAGACTAAAAATAACAAATGTTGGAGAGGGTGTGGAGAAAAGGGAACCAACATACACTGCTGGTGGGAATGCAAACTGGTGCAGCCACTGTGGAAAACAGAAAGGATATTCCTCAAGAAACTAAAAATAGAACTACCAAATGACCCAGCTATTCCACTACTGGGTATCTACCCAAACAAAGTGAAATCATGAATCCAAAGCTACATATGCACCCCTATGTTCATTGCAGCACTATTCACAATAGCCAACACATGCAAACAATCCAAGTGTGCCCGACTGATGATTGGATAAAGCATATGTGGTAGATATATACAATGGAATACTACCCAGCCATAAAAAAGACAAATCTATCCCATTTGCAACAACATGGAAGGAGCTGGAGGGAATTATGCTAAGTGAAATAAGACAGACTGAGAAAGACAAACACTGGATGATTTCACTGATATGTGGAATATGAACAAACATATGGACAAAGAAAACAGTTCACTGTTTCCCAGGGGAACGTGGGTGGGGCATGGGCACAGGGGGTGAAGGTGAGCACTTATGTGGTGACAGTCAAGAAATAATGTACAACTGAAATCTCACATTGATGTAAACTATTATGAACCCAATAAAAAAATTAAAAATAAATTTCTGTGAGAATTTTCAGAGGGCCCCTTGGACTTCTAGAAATTTGTTCTCTTCCTGTAATGAGGCAGATACTAATTAGGCTTGCTTGGTGTGCTAAATTGCATGGGAAGCATTGTCAAGTTAATGATGATAAACCTTGTTGGTTTATATTGCATAGGTGCATAGGTGTTAATCATTACCTGCTACCTTGCTTTCAGCACCACAGGAGGAAAATGACCATGACTACACTCTATGATCTTATTTTGGTTTACAGATGAGTCTTAAAGGATAAGCAAGGGCATTAACAAGCTGGATATGCTGTCCATCTTCGAGAATGCCTACTACTTTCTATTAACTCTGCTAACCCAGTAGGGGGTTTCCTTCTATGGGCTCAAGAAATCACCACAGAAGAAGAGAGACAAAGGCAGCAACAAAAGGGGGATTTTTGACACCACTACACAGGTGTGGTTTGGGATCAATAGCAAACCATAGTTCTTATTGGAGTGCAATTTCCACTTTTCCTGTATATTCATTAATTAACCCATTGGGCATCTGAAAAGATAATTTTATGGGAGAACAATATTGTTGGAAACTTTCTCCCACAGTAGCTCTTAAAGCATATGCTCATTGTACTATATGTCTTAAATATAATCCTGGATAATCATGGGTCACAAGGTCACTTTCCCCCTCCTAAGGGACCCTTTGAGCTATGGCAATTGTGCTTTGCTCAAATGCCACCACCTCAAGGATATAAATATATCTTGGTAATGATTTGTATGTTTTCACATTGGGTTGAGGCCTTTCCTTGCTGAAGAGCAACAGCTCTAACAGTAGGTAAATTATTATTGGAAAGGATAATTCCTGTTTGGGGGATTCCTACCAAGTCATTCAGTGACTGGAGAACTCATTCCACTGGACAAATAATTAAATCTTTTTGGAACATTTGGCCAATAATGCAACATTTTAACTAATAGTACAATCAAAACTCAATTGTCAAAGCTTTCAGTAGCATTTAATCTAATCTCTCATGGCCAAAAGCTCTTCTGCTAGTACTTCTCAATCTTAGATCTATGTCTTTTGGTAAACATCAGCTGTCTCCTTTTGAAATAATAACTGGATGGCCTATGCGTTAGATGAGTAAATGTATGAAGCAACTTTACTTAAGGTAGATATACTACATTGTTGTCAGAGTTTCACTGAGGTGCTTAAAAGAAATGGAAGATTGGTAGCTGATTCTTTTCACAGTGAGTTCCCAGAAGACAAAGACCTTAAGGATCATGGATTACAACCTGGAGAATTTATCTACTAGAAGAGACATCAAATTAAAGACTCTCTTCAGTTCCATTGGACAGACCAGTAACAGGTACTTTTAACTAATCCATGCAGTGCAAAATTAAAGGGCATAGACTCATGGATTCACATTTCTCATTAAAAAAGTCTCCTCCATCTGGGTGTATTTCAACTCCTGTTTGACACCTGACTTTGACTAACCAAGATGAATACCTCCAAACCAGGATGAAAAGAAGATGGCATCTGTTGTAGACAGCTGTCCCAAGACTCCAGACCAGGCCTGATTCCCAATTTCCCAATCTTATACCTCCCAATTTAGACTCTTACAATTCTTAATCCCATTTTATGCTTGTTCTATTTAAGGTTTTCAGAATAATATCATACTTAAAGAAAGTGATTGCTTTGGAACAGACTGGTCTTGAAGGCAAGGCATTTATTGAGTGGTTCCTAATGGGACTAAATGGCTATGTGGAACAACTGCTGGCCTTGGCTATCACCAGATAGGTAAGATGATCATCCTGGGTTTTCCTTGGCTGCAGGGAAGGATTCACCCTGAACTAACAACTGTTGCCAATCTTCCTCTTCATAAGGACAGATGGGCTCATTCAGCGTCCCATTGGTATGACCACCTAGCTGATATATTTGTCCTTCTATGGGGCTAGAAGATGTCATATCATATATAGAAGCCTTCACCAAATTTACTCAACAAGCCTTTAAGAGTCAAGAGGAATAACCTTATTAAATATTGAAATGTCTTTAATGAGAAAGGCTGACCTTCAAAGTAGAATGGCCTTAGATAATTAAGTGCATCCCAAGATGATACGTGTGCAATCATTCAAACTGAGTGCTGTGTTTTTATACCTGGTGAATCTTCCAATGTGTCATCTCTGCTAAAGCATATGAAAAAACAGGTGAATGTTCTAAGCGACCCTACACCTAGTCTTGATTTGTTTAGTTGGCCCCCTTCTGGTATTGTCTCCCTTTTGTGATTTGGATTGCAATTCCTATTTCTATTACTCCTTGGAGTTCTTGTATTAGTCATACTATTAAAACCAATTACAGGTTTTGTAACTCAGTATTGTAAGACTGGCATGCAGGCTAGAGTAATGATTGCTCAGTGACTTGAGATGGTCAATTGATCTCACAACCCTGGATGAATTTCCTTTTCTGATAAAGATTATGCCTAAGAACTCACTCTTAGGGTAATCATTTCAAGTATTGAATTATCTGTTCAATATTTGTTATAAACAATCTAACTATAGGAAGTCATGTAAAAGCACATGTACAATGCTTGTGTGATAATCTAAAAATAATTGACAAATTATATAACCTATGAAACGCTTCCCCTGTTAATATATACCTCTATGCTTGTCCACTATATCTGACTATGTCCCCCAACGTGGATAACTGGGCAAATCAATGAAACAAAAGCCTACCACTGAGGGACACGATGTACCCAGGGCAGGCAGCAACCACCCTGGCACCAAGTGACAATATTTTGATCAGGAATGCTTTCTATTGAAAGATTATTGATCAAAAGGGGTAAATGACAAGAGTTTTTCACATATTGAGGTACATGGGGTAACTCTCCAGGTTCAAAACTGATTCAGCTTAAAAAGCCTGACTTATGACCTACTCAACATACATTGTATATCTCTTTTAACCATTAAAGAATGCATTCTCTTAAGAATGCGTACTTCTCCTCCAATGTCCTATTGATAATGCCCATATTAGTTCCTTTCCCAAGATTAGGCTCATGTTGACCTACTAACTTGCAACTGAATACCTCTTTGAAACTTTGATGAATATGTATCCTGGGCATGTTTAACATATGATGCTTTGTTCTAAAAAGTTATAAGAGCGTACTGAAAGTCGTGCTTTTCTGGAATGCTTTCTTCCTTCCTGGAAAATGCCTTCCTAGGTTATAATCCTCAGCTTGGCTCAAGTAAAACTCCCCTATTTCTTATCTATAGAATAGTTATTCGTTATTTTGTGCCAAAAGAACTAAAGATGTGATAATCAATTCTCAGCCTGTCCCTAATGCAAAAATGAGAAAGGTGTTTAGGAGAAGCCAAGAATGGGGCCAACCATTTGATAAAGAGATTAGTGTGGGTGTAAACCGCACACCTAATCAGCCACATAAATAGAGGCCAGTGGCATTATATCAGAAAAGACATTGGTAGTTTGAACTAAAGGTGATAGAGAAAGTGGGAAAAAATTAAGGAAGGCTGTCAAACTTCTTAGATCATAAAACACCAGACGATAGAACTATTGGACTTCAAACATGTGCTATTCTTCAAGATAAGGGAAGAATGACCCCAAAGGCAATTCAGAGATCATCAGGGCTCCCTCTTCAATTTCAAAGTGTGTGTTGGGGGAGAAATCACCTGGACTGGGCAGGTGTGGGCCTCCTGGAGCCTCAGGAGATGGAGCCATTTTGCAGAGAATCAGGGGGTGTGGGCTGCTCAGCAAAATCTGTTAGGGTGCAAATCCTTCCCAGAAAAGCCATGAGGGAAGGGCACAACCCCCAACCCAGTATGTTATGAAGGCTAGACCACTGCCCCAGTGGGTCCAGAGGGCGGAGCATCAAATCAAAGAGATTTATACTTGAGCCTGAAACCTCATGGAATTTGCCTTGCTAAGTTTTAGACTTGATTGCAACCCCTTTCTTCTTGTTCATTGTTCCCTTTTGGAATTAGAATATCTATCCTATGCCTGTCCCACCATTGTATTTTCTAACTACATTATTTATCTTGTTTCACAAGTTCACAGCTTGAGAGAAAGTTTTCCTCAGGATAAATGCTACCTCAAACCCTACCAAGACCTGATTTAGATGATATTTAGATGAGACTTTAGAATTTAGAGTGGATGATAGAACGAATTAAGAATTTTGGGGCTTTGGGGATGGAATGAATGAATTTGCATATGAAATGGACATGAGTTTTGGGTGGTCAGGAGCAGAATGTTATGGGCTTTATCTTATGTCCCCCCAAAGTCACATGTGGAAGCCCTAACTTCCAATGTGATTGTAGTTGGAGATGGGGCTTTTGAGAGGTAATTAGGTTTCAATTAATGTTCATGAGAGTGGGACCCCTATAGTGAGATTAGTGCCCTTATAAGAAGAGGATGACAGAGAAAGATCTCTTTTTCCACACGCATGCAAAGAGAAGAGGACATGTGAGCATACAGCTAGAAGGTGGCTGTCTACAAGCCAGGAAGTAGGCTCTTTCCAGAATATGAATCTGCTGGCACCTTGATCTTGGATTTCCCAGCCTCTAGAACTATGAGAAATAAATGTTGTTTAAGCCACCCAGTCTATGGTATTTTGTTAGTGTAGTCTGAGCTAAGAATAACGTCATGAAGCTTTCCCCTACATTTTCTTCTAGGAGTTTTACAGTTTCAAGTCTTGTGTCTAAATCTTTAATACATTTTGAGTTGAATTTAGTGTCTGGTGTAAGACAAGGGTCCAAATTCATTACTTTGCATGTGGATACCCAGTTTTTCTAACATCATTTGTTGAAGAGATCGTCCTTTCCCTATTGTGTATCCTGACACCCTTGACAAATATTGGTTCACTCTAAATGTGTGAATATATTTCTGGGCTATTTTGCTCCATAGGTCTATGTATCTATTTTTGTGCCAGTACCACACTACTTTGATTATTGTAGCTACATAATGTGTTTTGAAAACAGAAGTGTGAGACTTCCAGCTTTTGTTCTTAACATTATGTTGGCTATTTGGGTTCCTTTGTGGTTTCATGCAAATTTTAGGATTTTTTCTATTTCTGTAAAAAAATGCCACTGGAATTTTGATATGGATTGAATTGAATCTCTATACCATTTGGGTAGTATGGAAATTCTAAGACCATTCAGTCTTGCAATCCATGAACATGGGATATCTGTCCATTTGTCATCTTTACTTTCTTTCATCAATGTTTTGTAGTCTCCAGTGTACAAGACTTTTGCCTCCATGGTCAAGCTTATTCCTAAATCATTATTCTTTTTTGTAAAGACTTTACTTTTTAGAGCAGTTATTGGTTCAGAGAAAATTGAGAAGAAGATACAGAGATTTCCCATATACCCCTTACCCCTACACATGCAAAGTCTCCCTCATTATCAACATCACTCAAAAAACATAACTCACCAAGAGAGTACATTTTTCATCAAGGATGAACTTGCATTGACACATTATAATCACTTAAAGTCTGTAGTTTACATTACGATTCATTCTTGGCCTTGTACATTCTATAGGTTTGGACAAATGTATAATGGTATATATCCATCATTATAATATCATATAGAGTATTTTCACTGCCTAAAAACCCCCTGTGCTCTGCCCATTCATCCCTTCCCCTCCACAAACCACCACTGACCTTTTACTGTCCTAATAGTTTTGCCTTTTCCAGAGGGTCATAAAGTCGGAATCATACAGTATGTAGACTTTTCAGATTGGCCTCTTTCACTTGGGAATATGGATTTACGTTCCTTCACGTCTTTTCATTGATAGCTCATTTACTTTTAACATTTAATAATATTCCATTGTCTGGATGTACCACAGTTTATTTATCCATTCACTACTGAAGGGCATCTTGGTTACTTCCAAGTTTTGGCATTTATGAATACAGCTGTTATAAACATCTGTGTGCAGGTTTTCGTGTGGACCTAACATTTCAATTCCTTTGGGTAAATACCAAGGAATGTGATTGCTGGATTGTATGATAAAAATACGTTTAGTTTTGAAGGAAACCATCAAACTGTCTTGCAATGTGGCTATACCAATTTACATTCCCACCAGCAGTGTATGAGAGTTACAGTTGCTCCAAATCCTCACCAGCATTTGTTGTTGTCAGTGATGCATATTTTGGCCATTCTAATAGGTGTTTAGTGGTATCTCATTTTTTCAATTTACATTTCCCTGATGGCAGGTGACGTGAAGCATCTTTTCATATGCTTATTTGCCATCTGTATATCTTCTTTGGTGGAGTATCTGTTAAGGTCTTTGGCCCATTTTTTAACTGATTTATTTGTTTTCTTATTGTTGAGTTTTAAGAGTTCTTTGTGGATTTTGGATAACAGTCCTTTAGTAGATGCGTCTTTTGTAAATAGTTTCCTCCAGACTGTTGCTTGTCTTCTAATTCTCTTGATATTGCCTTTTGTGGATCATAAAATTTTAATTTTAATGAATTCCAGCTTACCAGTTATTGCTTTCGTGGCTCATGTCTTTGGTGTTGCATCTAAAAAGTCATGACCATACCCAAGTTAGTCAGATTCTCTCCTACATTATCTTCTAGAAGTTTTATAGTTTTGTGTTTTACACTTAGGTCTATGATCCATCTTGAGTTAACGTTTGTGAACATTGTAAGGTCTGTGTCTAGATTCACTTTTCTGCATGTGGATGTCCATTTGTTCCAGCAACATCTGTTGAAGAGACTATCTTTGCTCCATTGTATTGTCTTTCTTCTATTGTCAAAAATCAGTTGACTATATTTATAAGAGTCTATTTCTGGGTTCTCTCTTCTGTATAACTGATCTATTTGTCTATTCTTTTGCCAATACACAATTTTCATTACTGTAGCTTTACAGGAAGTGTTGAAGTCGGGTGGCAACAGTCTTCCAACTTTGTCCTTCCTCAGTATTGTATTGGCTACTCTGAGTCTTTTACCTCTCTGCATAAACTTTAGAATCAGTTTATTGATATTCATAAAATAACTTGCTGGGATTTTGATTGGGAAGCATTAAATCTGCAGATCAAGTTGGGAAGATTGACATTTTGGCCATATTCAGTCTTCCTATCCATGAATATGGAATCTTTCCATTTACTTCATTCTGCTTTGATTTCATTCATCAGAACTTTGCAGTTTTACTCATGCAGAACTTGTACATAATTTGTTATATTTATATCTAAGTATTTCCTTTTTGGGAGTGCTAATGTAAATGGTATTTTGTTTTAATTTCAAATTCCACTTGTTCATTATCAGTATATCAAAAAGCAATTGACTTATGTATATTAACCTTGTATCCTGCAATCTTGCTATAATTGCTAATTAGTTCCAGATTTTTGGTTGATTCTTTTGGATTTTCTACATAGATGATCACGTCATCTGTGAACAAAAATAGTTTTATGTTTTTCTTCCCAATCTGTATACATTTTACTTCCTTTGGTTGTCTTATTGCATTAGCAAGAACTTCCAGTATGATGTTGAAAAGGAGTGGTGAGAGAGGATATCCTTTCCTTATACCTGATCTTAGTGGGAAAGCTTCAAGTTTCTCACTATTAAGTATAATATGAACCGTAGATTTTTGTAGATAGTCTTTATCAAGTTGAAAAAGTTCCCTTCTGTTCCAAGTTCACTGAGAGGTTTATCATGAATGGGTGTTGGATTTTCTCCAATTCTTTTTCTGCTGCTGTTGATATGATCATGTTACTTTTCTTTTTAAGTCTGCTCAGTTGATGGTTTACACTAATTAATTTTTGAATGCTGAACCATCCTTGCACTCCAGGGATAAATCCCAGTTGGTTTTGGTGCATGATCCTTTTAATGCACTGATTTGATTTGCTAGTACTTTGTTGCAGATTCCTTCAACTATGTTCATGAGAGATATTGGTGTGTAATTTTATTTTCTTGTAATGTCTTTGTTTTATTTTGGCATTAAGGTAATGCTGGCCTCATAAGATGAATTAGGAAGTAGTCCCTCTGCTTCTATCCTCTGAAAGAGAGATTGTAGGGAATTGGTATAATTTCTTCCTTTAATGTTTAGTAGTCTTTTATTCTTTTGATGCTATTATAAATGAGATTACTTTGTTAATTTCCATTTTTGGAATTTTTTTGTTAGTGTATATAAAGGTAACCAATTTCTGTATGATGATATTTTATCCTGCAATGCCACTGAGTTCAATTATTAATTCTAATGGGGGTTTTTTTGTGTGTGAAATCTTCAGAGATTTCTACATATAAGATCATGTCATCTGAGAACAGACATAATATTACTTCGTCCTTTCCTATTTGCATGTTTTTCACTTCTTTTTCTTGTCTGATTGTTCTTGCTAGGACTTTGAATATCATGTTGAATAGAAGTGGCCTTGTTCCTGATCACTTACAGGAAAAGCTTTCAGTCTTCAGAATTGAGTATGATGTTAGCTGTAGACTTTTCACCTATGGTCTTTATGATTTTGAGGTAATCTATTCCTAGTTTGTTGAGTGCTTTTATCATAAAAGGGTTTTGACTTTTGTCAAATGCTTTTCCTGTATATATCAAGATGATAATGTAATTATCTTTTGTTCTGTTAATGTAGTGTATCACATTGATTGATTTTCATATATCAAGTCATAATGGCATCCTAGGGGAAAATTTTGCTTGGTCATGGTATGTGGTCCATTTAATGTGCTGTTGAAATCAGTTTGTTAGAATTTTTTGAGTATTTTTGCATCTATATTCATCAGGGATATTGACCTGTAGATTTCTTTTCTTGTAGTGTCTTTGTCTGGCTTTAGTATCAGTATAACGCTGGGCTCATAAAATGAGTTTGTAACTGCTCCTTCCTGTTAAATTTTTTAGAATAGTTGAAAAGTATAGGTGTTGAAACCTTATACACTCTTGAATTTTTTTAATTTAATTTTTATAACATCAGTTTCCAAGGAAAAAAGGTATATAAACCATAAGAAAGAAGTTTTTCATGTAAAGTATTCCTTTAGCAAGATTTTTTTTTGCCTTTCTGCAGATATTTTAGGGAAGAAAATGTAAAAGCAATATAAAATTCTGATAGATCTTCGATGAACACCTTACATAAATTTCTAATTACTTTCTGGAGAACTATGTATAACCTATTTGATCTGAAATTTGGATTTATAGTTTTTACTACTTTCCAATTTATCAACATTTTAAATATGATAATATATACTTTGTAATAAATTCAAATTAAACAGAATATTGAAAGTTAAAACTAAAAGATCCCTGTCACTTTTCTACAATTCTGCTACTAAAGAATAATCAGTGTTAGTGGCTTCAGGGGTGTAGTTCCAGAAATTTTTCATGCTTACAAGGACATTGTTTTCATGTAGCACAATATCTTTTCTCAAATTTTCTTCTTTTAGTCAATAATATATCACAAACATCATTCTATAAACCTACATTTATACTTGATATTTTTAATTTAACTTACATTATATAGACCTACATTTACATTAATTTATATATTAATTAAATTTAATTTATATTCCCTGGATTAATTCAGATTTACATCACATTTTAACTTACTCTAGTTAAATGTACTAAAAGTTATTTAAGCAATTCTCATAACATTTCATTGTTTTGAATTTACCACTATTATAAATAATGCTGAAATGAAGATTTCAGTGCATACTGTTGTGTCTATATCACAGTATATTTGTGGGACGGGTTTCTGGAACAGAGCTAATTGAGTCAATTCATAAACATTTAAATATGCAATAACTACAGTTGCTTCTATAAATTTGGCAGGGATCAAATGGTACTTCAGTGGAACATGTTTAGAAAATGTACATTCGACTTTTAGGAGCATTTGGAAAGCCTTAACTTGGCCAGAAACATAGTGAAGTTTTCTATTCTTGAATAATTTGCAAAAATGTTAAGTTTCTTATGAATGATAATTGCATATAAAGATGCTGCACTTACATTTTCCTTAAATTTATGGCTATGTTATTTATATGCCTTCCTATTCTCAGTATAATTACTAGGTAAACAGTTTCAACACGTCATATGAGTATTAGTGTTAAATAATTCTGAGTTCTAAGAATGTACAATGTATAGCAATATCGTAGCTGAGAGATTTTCAGGTTATAAAACTTCTACCTGAGAGCAGTTATCTTGATTTTCAAAATGTAATGTCAAATGTCAAGGACAGATTATTCACTATTGAATTCTCATTGTGTAAGTCTGTAAGGAAACTTAAGAAAAAATAGGGTATCTACCATAGAAAAAATTATAACAACAGATTTCAATGCTATTATCCTTTACTCAGTCATGATTAATTTTTACAACTTTGGGTAAGGTTATTATACATACATATTTTTAAATCATATCATATTTGTATTAATGTCCAAATCTAAATAGTGTATTTCCTTCCTGTACGGGTTTAAAAACACTTAAAATAAATCTTTACAAACATACACACATTCACACACAAGCATTCACACACATATATACTTTATCTATGTCTATCTATATGATTCATATACATATGTGTGTCTCATATTTTATGTTAACATATTGAAAAAATATTTTGTGCAATATTAACAAAATAAATGTCAAAGGTACTTTGAATAAACATAATTGACTAAATGACGCATAAAAAATGAAGTAAAGACTTGTCAATGGTTTTAGCACCCACAGCACAGAAAGACAAAATTTGAGAAACTCCAATAAATGAGCAATAAATTAATTAAAATGTGGAGATTGACATGGGGGAGTGAGAGGTTCCCTTTGTCTCTCCCCTCTAAATTACAACCAAACAGACATCCACTGACCAACAGAGGATCCCCTACACAGCACAATAGGATGTCTAAGAGATCCAGGCAGCTATATATCTGCAGCTGAGTGGAGTGGACCCTGGGAAGCAGTGGAACTAGGGGAGCAGCCCCCACCCCAAACCTGGTGGCAGCAATCCAAGACACAGATCCACATGCAGCAGCCTATGTGACTGTGAGTGGAGGCAAGGGCAACCCAGCCCCACACACCTGAATGCCAGTGGGATGGTTGCAGTCCTGTGTGTATGAACACCCAGAAGGTGTAAACAGCGACTAGCAGTGAACCTACACACACATGAATGCCTGAAGACAGGAAGCAGCAGCCAACAGCAGCCCTGCATGTGCACAAATGTTTGAGGAGCAGAGGTAGCAGCCAGCAGTGATGCCATGCATGGGTGAACATCTCCAGGAAGTCAGTGACAGCTGGTGCAGTCCCACACACATGCAAACATGCAAACGTCCCACAACTGGCAGCCCTGTGTGTGGGAAGACACACCAGGGGCATTTGGTGGTGGCAGACCGATGTAGCCCCATATACACAAGAATGCCTAAGGGGCAGTGGCCACTACAAAGTGGCGGCCTTGCTCTGAAATGGTCAATGGAGCAGTGGTAGAGGCAGCAACCTGGCCCACACAACTGTGAGCACACAGGGCAGCAGGACCCAGTCCCCAGTGGCAGCACCCCAACATCAACTCCACCTGCAACAGAGGCTGCATACAAGTTCCGAGGATGCCAGGCCTCCACCAGAAACAGTGCCATCCATGGACCCAGCACCCCTGGAAGCAGTGCAACCAGCATACCCTGACAACTGTGGAACAGAAACACAGATAGTGAACAGGACAACAACATCTGAGCCTGCAGAGAGCCAGTGGAGGAACATAAGACCCAGGAGACCAGAAACAAAGTAACCAAAGCCATACCAAAGAAGAGAAGGTGATTGCTAACACAAATTCACTGACACAGGACCAATTCATCAAATACCATGAAAAACTACAGTAACAATGCAAAACAGAAGGAAAATAACTGTTCAGAAACCAAATCTGAAGTCACAAAAGTTTACAATCTAACTAACAGAATTCAAAAGAGCAGTCACAAAGAAAATCAACAGGATACAAGAAAACTCAGAAGGACAGTTCAATTAGCTCAAGAATAAAATTAATAAACTAGAAGCAATACTTCAACAAAGAGATTGCAGCTCTAAAAAGAAAAAAACAAATTCTGGAGATGAGGAACACAATTAATGAGATAAAAACGTAAGGTAGAAATCATAAAAAATAAAGCATACCTTATGCAGGAGATAATTAGTAACCTTGAGGATAGAAAGCTAGAAATGATTCAGGCAAAGGAGGAGAGAGAACTAAGACTTTTTTAAAAAGTGAAGAAATTCTTTGAGAAATATTCAATTCAATTAGGAAAAGTAATATAAGGAAAATAGGTATCCCACAAGGAGAAGAGAGAGAGAAGGGAAGAGAGAGCTTATTCAAAGAAATAATAGCTGAGAAATTCCCAAATCTGGGGAAAGAACTGGACATGCAAGTACACGAAGCTATCAGAAATCCTAATTACACCAATCCAAAAGGACCTTATCCAAGGCATATAATGTTAAAACTGGGGCTGGCCCCATGGCTGAGAGCTTAAATTCACAGGCTCCATTTTGGCAGCACAGGGTTTCACCAGTTCAGATCCTGGTGCAGACATGGCACCACTCATCAGGCCATGCTGAGGCAGTGTCCCACATGCCACAACTGGAAGGACCCACAACTGAAATATGCAACTATGTGCTGGGGGGATTTGGGGAGAAAAAAAGCAGGAAAAAAAATATTGGCAACAGTTGTTAGCTCAGGTGCCAAAGTTTGAAAAAACTGTCAAAAGTCCTCGAAACAAAATATTAAAAGCAAGAAGACAGAAGAAAATAATCTACAAAAGAACCCCCAACAGGCTTTCAGCAGATTCCTGATTAGAAAGCTTACAGGCTAGGAAAGAGTGGAATGATGTATTCGACATACTGAAAAACAAAAAGTATCAGCCAAGAATACTCTAAACAGAGAAATTACCGTACAGATATGATGGAGAAATAAAAGCTTTCTCAGGCAAACAAAAGAGGAGGGAGTTCATTGCCATTAGACCTGCCCTACAAGATATCTTTAAGGGAGCCCTCCTACCTGAAACAAAAAGCCATATGCACATGACAGAGGAGCACCAAAGTATATAAAACAACTAGTAACAGAAGTAAAGGGAGAAATTGACACCAACACAATAATAGTAGGGGAATTTCACACCCTACTTACATCAAGGGATAGATCATCCAGACAGAAAGGTAACAAGGAATAAGTGACCTTAAAGGAAACACTAGACCAGATGGGCTTAATAGACATATATAGAAAATTGGACTCCAAAAGAGCAGAATACACATTCTTCTCAAGTGGACAGGGCATGTATTAAAAGGTAGACCATATGTTGGAAAACAAAGACTCAATGAATTTAATAAGACTGCAATCATATCAAGCATCATTTCTGACCACAGTACTATGAAACTAGAAATCAACTACAAGAAAAAAGCTGGGAAAGCCACAAATATGTGGAAACTAAACAACATGCTACTGAACAACCATTGGGTTAGTGAAGAAATCAAATGAGAAATCTAAAAATATCTGGAGACAAATGAAAATGAAAACACAACATACTAAATCTCAGAGATGCAGCAAAAGCAGTCCTAAGGGAAATTCTTAGCAATGCAGGGCTACCTCAACAAACGAGAAAAATCCCAAAGAAGTAATCTTAAACTACACCTGACAAAACTAGAAAAAGAACAAACAAAGCTCAAAGGCAGTAGAAGGGGGGAAATAAAAATCAGAGTAGAAATAAATGAGATGGAGACTAAAAAAACCAATAGAATAGATCAATGAAACTAACAGAAGGTTTTTTGAGAAGATAAACAAAACTGACAAACCCTTAGCCAGATTCACTAAGAAAAAAAGAGATAAGACTCAAATAAATAGAATCAGAAATGAAAGAGAAGAAATTACAATGGATACCACAGAAAGAAAACGGATTATAAGAGAATACAATGAAAAACTATATGCTAACAAATTAGATAACATAGAAGAAATGGATAAATTCATACAATCATACAAGTTCCAAAAACAGAATCAAGAAATAGGCAATCTGAATAGGTCAATTAAAAGTAAGAGATTGAAACAATAATAAAAATACCTTTCAAAAAACAAAAGTCCAGGACCAGATAGATGGCTTCTCTGGAGAATTCTACCAAACATTAAAAAAAAAAAATATTTAACACCTATCCTTCTCAATCATTCTGAAATATTGAAGATGACAGGCTCTTTCTAACTCATTTTATGAGGCCAATATTACCCTGATATTAAAACCAGACAGTGACAACACAAAAAAAGTAAAATTACAGGCCAATACTGCTGATGAACATAGATGGAAAATTGAACAAATTATTAGCAAATTGAATACAACCATAAATAAAAAGTGTCATAAACCATCATCAAGTTGGATTTATTCCAGGGATGCAGAGATGGTTCAACATCCACAAATTAATCAATGTGATATACCACATTAACAAAATGAAGGAAAAAAACACATGATCATCTCAATAAATGTGAAGAAAGCATTTGACAAGATCCAATATCCATTTATGATAAAAACTCTAAAAAAATGAGTATAGAAGGAAAGTACCTCAACATAATAGAGGCCATATATAACAAAACTACAGCCAACATCACAGTCGTGAAAAACTGAAAGGTATGCCTCTGAGAAGAGGAACAAGACAAGGATGCACACTCTCATCATACTTATTCAATGTAGTACTTGAAGCTTTGTCCAGAGCAATTAGGCAAGAAAAACAAATAAAAGAGGGGCACAACCAAGATGGCGGAGTGAGTAGTCTTCTTTGTCTCTCCCCCTTCAAATCTACAACTAATTGGACATTCATCGCTTAACAAAGGATATCCATAAAGAATCTCAAGATGCCTGAGAGACCTGTGCTGCTATACATTGGAAGGTGGATGGACTTCCCCCTGGGAGGAGGTGGAGATAGGTGAAAACTCTCTGACCCTCAACCCCCGGACAGCCTAGTACCTGCAAGAGGCTCTCTTCCAGCAGACTCCCCCATAGCATCGTCACACACCAAGGGCAGGAGTGTGCACTCACCGGTGGAGCAACAGTGGAAACAGGTGACTACAGCCCTACCTAAGCCCCCCGCAATTACACCTAAGCCCAGGGCGAAACTCTAGGGTCCCACACCACCGGCAGGGAAAGCCTCTGCTTGCCATTAGCAGAGAGGCTCCTCCCAGCATTCAGAACACTGGGAAGCTCCCAAAGAACAGAATTCCTGGCAAGGCAGCAGCCTGCCAGCCACTGCCAGGCCCACGGACTCCAGCTCTGCCCCAGATGGTGCAAGACGCACCCAGAGATCCCATGGGCATGCTTGGGGTCTGGGTGGAGCTCCAGTGCCTGGCTCCATGGCCCAGGGGGAAACTCCAGGGTCCCGCACTGCCAGCAAGGAAAGCCTCTGCTCGCCATTAGCAGAGAGGCACCACCCAACATTCAGAACACCAGGAAGCTCCCAAAGAGCAGAATTCCCGGCAAGGCAGCGGCCTACCAGCCACTGCCGGGCCCATGGACTGTGGCTGTGTCCCAGATGGTGCAAGAGGCACCCAGAGATCCCGTGGATGTGCTTGGGGGCTGGGTGGAGCTCCAGCGCCTGGCTCTGCAGCCCAGGGGGAAACACCAGGGTCC